>NC_063064.1:22069622-22358539 GCF_018812025.1 Megalobrama amblycephala
ATCCATCCATCCATTTCTTCCATTCATTCTTTCTTTGCACTTCCTTTCTCTTTCTTTTCATCCATTCTTTCCTTTCTTCTATCCATTCTTCTTTCCTTCTGTCCATCCTTCCTTCCATCTTTCTTGACTTCTTTCCTGTTTCCATCATCCATCCCTTCTTTCATAAATTTCCCTTTCCTTCATTGATTCCACTGCTTTTATCCATTAAAACTTTTTCTTTCCTTTGTTTTTCCATCCATCCATCTCTTCTTTCATCAATTTTCCCTCCTTCATTGCTTCCACTGCTTTTATCCATTATAACATTTACCTTCTTTCAATTATATATCCATCCATCCATCCTTTCTTCCTACATTACTTCTATTTCTTTTCATCCATTCTTCCATCCTTCCCTCTTTCTGTCCCTACCAATCATTTTCCCTTCATTCATTACTTACACTCCTTCCGTCCATCCATTCAAAATTTTTCCTTCCTGCCTTTTTCCTTGTTTGGATGGATCTTTCCATCCATCCATCCATCCATCCATCCATCCATCCATCCATCTTTCCTTTATCTATTACCTTCTATTCTTTCTTTCTTTCTACCTACCTTCCTTCCTTCCTTCCTTCCTACTTTCTTCCTTCTTCTCCATCCCCCTTCCTTCCTTCCTTCCTTCCATCCATCCATACAGCCATCCATCCATCTCATTTTCTCTATTCCATTTCAGCTCAGAGCTTGTCATCAGAAACACAGGTTTTACAGAACCAAGGTAAGACATCTTCAGTATGGTCAACTATTCATTTTCATGTCCTTTATTCATGGTATTAACACTGATATTCTCAATAATTCGCAGCTCTTCAGATGGCCTGCGTCCTCAGCAGCTGGATCGTGAAACCAGGATGATTGGTCGTAGCCTTTTGAAAACTGATGACGAGAATGGAGACGAAGATGATGACAATGACTATGATGATGATTATGACTTTGCAGATATTGAATGTGCCAATGTGACATTCACTCCCATTTTGAGGTGCGTTTCAATTACCTTTTAGTGTAATACATTACTCCATTATGAAGCATATTGTATTGCAGTGTAATACAATACATTACACATTGCATAACTAAAAATGGCCCATCATGTAATTCCCATATTTGAAATCTAATCTGAGAATGTAACGAGTTTGATAAATAATACTGACTCACAGCTTTGTTCATGTGTGTAGTCGTTGCAGAGCTATAGCAAAGCACGAGCTAGCTATCACACCTAAAGTGAAGTCTTTCCAGGTAAAACAATCCAATGAGGAAAACATACTTATTTCATATACAAATAATTGTTTACCTCATAACTGACACTGTTTGATGAGAATCTACTAGGGTAAAGTCTTCTATTTCACTCTTTTTTTCCACTCAGGTGAATGTAAATGTGATTGAAGCTCAGAAACTGGTAGGGGTGAACATCAACCCAGCAGTGTATGTGACTATTGGGGATGAGAAAAGGCACACAGCTACTCAGAAGTCTACCAATTGTCCATTTTATAATGAGGTAACTAACTGCTTGCAAAAAACTCAGCATTAAGGCCAATTCACACCAAGAATGATAACTAAAACGATAACAAAAAAGATAGTTTTAAATATTTTTTTAAATATAAGAGAATAGCAGAGTCCACACCTCAACTAATGATCACAGAGAAATTATACTGTTGCATCTAAAGCTTTGAGCGTCTCTCTGATTGTTTTTTGTCTTTCAGAACTTCATGTTTGAATTCCAAGAGACACAAGACGTGCTTTTTGATAAAGTGATTGAAATTACTGTAAGTATTTCCAGAGACACTAGAGACATGCAAACAAAACACAGCAAAAGGACTCCGTGGCGGATCGACCGCGGCTTCCGGAACGTATCCGCGAACGGACCCGTATCGGCGTCCACTTGCGTGCAGTGACGGATCCGCAATGAATGCGGATCGCAGACTCGCCGTGGCTCCGCGCTGCATCCGCTCCGCATCCGCGATTAAGACCTTACCTCCGCGGCGGGTCCGTTTGGGACCCGCAAAATTATACAACCGTTACAGTAAAGGTACGTGCGCGTCCGCGGATCCGCTGATTGACAGTAGAATTTACGGCACCGCCCGGAGGCGGAGCTGATCCTCTGTGCGGCGCCAAAACGAATGTGACAGTCACGCGGGTTTAGCGACTTGGATGCGGATCCGCCTAGGAGTCTCCTGCTGTGTGGGAAAGATTTAAAGGGACTTACATAAATTTCTTATATATGTATCCATCTCCACATCCACGTTTTACAACATTTCAAATCCCTCAGTTCTTGCTATCTCCAAAAAGTTAAGCCAATGTTGATTCTCAGTTTTATTACAAGCTCTGTCTCATTCTCTTTTTGCCAGCAGACTCTCCTCTGTTTGGTGTTTTTTTTTTTTTTTTTTTTTTTAAATGGGTGATTCCCTGGAGGTCCTAGATTTAGTGTGCTCCATGTCAACCTTTCTCACCTATGTCACTTCCACACCATATACAAAGTAACCTGAGTAACTTTTCTCTATTTATGAATATGATGAGACAGTGCATGGCGAGTGACACATGTAAGAAATTTCCCGCGAAAACCATCCAGCAAGGTCTAAAATATAAACACTTATAATAGGCCTACCATAGTGAATCAAGGTAAGGCAAAAACATATTTTGAAAGAAGGATTTATGATGTATTGACTCATTTAAATTTTGTTAATTTTGAAAAAAAAAAGTTACATAGTGTACCTTTAAGCAATGTCATTTATATATTATCATATTTTGCGTGTTGTATAAATCATGGCTATTTTCTTTATTTTTTCTTATATTTTAGGTGGTTCATAAGAAAATCCTTGCCTTTTTGATGACCCACATAGGAACCTTTAAGATCGACATCAGCACAGTGCATCAGCAGCCAGGTAGCATCACGTTTTAGCTTTAAAGGGGCTATTTCTGTCAGGACCACTATCGTCAAATATGATAGATAATGCATAGAGTTTGTATTGGCGGTATGGTTCTGTTCTGGGCAAGAACTCCCTGCGCATCCATGCAGCCTAGCATGGATAAGAGCAGGGAGAGCAGCAATAAACCCCCCAGGGTAAACAGAACAGGACCAACATGCAGATATCATTAAATGTCATGATTTAACATACACATTTTTTGAGAATTAGTCTGATTCAGGGGAAATAATAAGGCCAATCCTGACTGAAGAGAGGAGGAGCTGGGGATGGAGGAGGGTAATTTGCTCCTGAGAAATGCAATAGCTGCTGATAATACGGAGGAGCTTATATATAGATGCCGTAATAGGCGTCGTATTCCTATAGGTAGACGCAAGTCACCTGGGAGTCAGCTGATGCAAGCTTGACTGACGTGACCTGCCAGAACTGACGCTACGCTAGATTTCTGTCAGGACCACTATCGTCAAATATGATAGATAATGCATAGAGTTTGTATTGGTGGTATGGTTCTGTTCTGGGCAAGAACTCCCTGCGCATCCATGCAGCCTAGCATGGATAAGAGCAGGGAGAGCAGCAATAAACCCCCAAAACAAACCATATGCTGATATCCCCCAACACAAACTGAGTGCGAAAATCTGAATGCCATTTTTCCTCAAAATGCAGTTTTTTTTTTTTTTTTTTTTTTTTAAATAAATGGGGGAAGCTTACACCCGTAACGGCAGCAAATCTGATACAACAAGCATGTTGTAGCGCATTTAGTTAGCGATTTTTATATAACATATATGCTTACACCGTTAGCAGCAATCTAGTCGGGGAAGCATACACCCATTGCCTAATAATTTTTTTTTTTCTTTTTTTTTTTTTCTTCTCTCTTCTCTCTCCTATTGGGGGAAGCTTACACCCCTAGTGGCAGCAATCTGTTACAACAAGCATGTTGTTAATCACAGACTAGTATTAAACTAGTGGTAGTCAGGTTGGGGAAGCATACACCCGCAGCAATAGCTCTGAGTTAGATGTAGCGTGCAGCTAAGAAATGAAATGCAGTGCTTCCTCATCATGAGCACGATTCTGCTCCAGTCGGGCCGATTCCTTTGGCTACGAAAGACAAGATGGCGACTCCCATGATATCACACTCCTTACAGGACCATCAAGTTAGACATTGTTAGGGTTGAATAAGAAACCTCTGTGTATTTAAAGAAAAGCATGTTACAATACTCTGATAAGTTTTCAAGCCACAGACGTTTGTTCACTTATCACAGAATGTTGCGATATGATTGGATATCATAAAGAGCATAAGTCTAAGACAACAGCTTAAGATAACATGTACCTGAATAAACTTACCACAGTAGTGCTTATAGTATGCAGCAATGACACTAGAGCTTTGGTAACAAGCAATTTTTTAGATAGCCTTAAGATCAGCTTGTTCTAACCTTTAAGAACGAGCGTTTCCAGTGGCACTATAGCTTTAAGAAAAACGATGTTTACTATGTGCTGCACCACAACAGAAAAGCCGTTTGCACCATGAATCTTTGTTTTTCTGTCTCTACTGCAAAGCTGCTTGAATCTGCGACGTATAGCGCTAAACACGGCGATCCGACCAGCGTGTGCGGCGATCAAGCCGGTTGCCAATGACAACAGATAGTAACGCACATCGCCAAATACGATCGCAAAAGCTTTGCAAAAACATTTTTACTGAGAAGGACTAGAAGCCTAGCAAGAGTGATAGCTTTAACAACATCACGAGTTAGCTTTAAAACAATGAGCATTAAAAGGAACGTAGCTTAGCTTCGTGGAAACATTCAGAGATGAAGGAGAGTGAAATAGCCGGCTGTAACGTGGATGTTTGATCTCGTCTTGAAACGTTTCTTCATGCGGGGAGTGCAGATCATCTGAACTGCCAGTCCATGTCTAATTGCAGCGATGCGAGAAGCAATGCTAACCTTAACTCAGTCATTTCCAATCAGTCGGCTTATGATCAATGCAGTGAATGAGAGGTGAAATCCACAAATCCCTCTCGCTAAATTCCCGATTGCACAATTCCTAGTGAGATGATGCTGTTTGCCTGTCGAATTCGCCATTTAATTTGCTCCTGAGAAATGCAATAGCTGCTGATAATACGGAGGAGCTTATATATAGATGCCGTAATAGGCGTCGTATTCCTATAGGTAGACGCAAGTCACCTGGGAGTCAGCTGATGCAAGCTTGACTGACGTGACCTGCCAGAACTGACGCTACGCTAGATATCTGTAAGGCTTTTAATGTATTAATCGCATTTTATTGTCAGTGTGTGAACAGCTTGAGACAAAACTGGGCCTTACCAGACTTCCTAGTTTGTCTATGAAAGCCTGCAGACTGATTTTTATCTGAAGGACTAAGGACGTTTTTACCAGGAAAATCAAAAGAATGTGACATTTGTGTTCCCGAAAGCCTCTCTCCCATTCTATGACACATGAAACGAATGCTTATGTTCATGATAATGCCCAAAGAGCTATTCTGTACTGTAATGGCAATGTAAAAGGGATTCATTCAAAATATAGTCTCAGATAGCCAGATTTGTAGGCTAGTAAGTGTAATTTTACCTCATCTGTCGACATGATGCCGGTGAATTGCAGAGCTTCTGCAAACATATCCACATCGCTTTGTGCGGATATTTATTTTGATATTGAGAGCAAAAAGTACAGAACATATACATATTCATCTAAACGTCATTCTCAGCAGTGTATTGCCAACTTCTTTTTACTTCTAAGCAAAGAACGAAAAAGAACTTCGCTGTGAGTATATCAGGGTATTAAATAACGTTCAGTCTCTTGAACGTTGTGTGAAGTCAGACTGCAGTTTACTTAATGGCCACCAGTGTCGCTAATAGCAATGTTTCTGAATTATACATATAGCCCGTTTAATATTTATATAAACCAAGCTAAAGAAACTATAACTGCTATTTGCAAGATTTGGGTGAACAATACAGGCTTAGATTGCATTGGTAAAACAATGACATTCCCTAGACATTTTAATGATTATAATTAACTCTTCCCCAGTGGTAAAAAAGAATGATTATAGGTCTACTTAGAAACTGTAACATTGATCATTACAACAACTTAACACAGCCAATATATTTCGCAGATCACCGTTTCTACCAGAAATGGGCTCCGCTTACTGACCCAAAAGATACCCGCTCAGGAATTAAAGGCTATGTGAAGTGCACAGTGAGTGTGGTAATGAAAGGAGACCCTATGGGCATGGCCAGCCTGGCACCAGCTGGCAGCCAGAACGATGACATTGAAAAGTAAGAGCTTGCCTTATGTTACATGGCAGTTCTCCTCTTATGAAACCATTCCCCCTGAAAGAAACATTAATATTAGATGTTTGTTTTTTTGGTCATTGGCATCAATGTGTTCAGTAAATACTTTTCAGCATCTGAAAGTTCATATATTTTGGTACATTTTCATGTGACATGTAGGAACCTTCTCCTTCCAAAGAGGATGCCATCAGAACGTCCATGGGCAAAGTTTATCCTAAAGATCTTCAGAGCTGAAGGCCTACCCAGCATGAACTCTGGTTTCATGGGGAAGATAATGAGAGACAAGAAGGTTTTCCTTGACCCTTATGTTCAGGTCACGTTCGCAGGACAGCGGGTGATTTTCTTTACATCTAACTTTGAATAAAACATTTTGTTCAGAGTATTTCCAACACAGAAAGTTTAAGCCAGAAGAACTGAAAGTCTTTCTCACGATATGTTTGCTTAAACTCTTGCTTTGATATATGCTTGACAGTACTATTTAAACAGTCAAATGATCTAAATCTAAGAGTTTCTTTTCCTTATAATGTTCTGGTTTCATTTTTAAATTAATTCCTCCCACTGGAATTATGGAAAATAACACTATTCTCAAAACACACACACACACACCCTGACAGTGCTTTTGTTTGTTAAATGGGCTGAGGTGCGTCAGTATTTGAACTGTTCTCGGAGTCTTGCCACACAGGGTGTTGGCAAACATTTCAGCTTAAAATAAATTGTTATGATGTCAGAGCTTGTCTTATATAAAAAAAAAAAAAGAAAGAAAAAAAAAAAAAGATTTAGGAGCCAAACCTAAAATGCATGAAAATTAATATATTTACATGTTTGGTAGGGGGAAACATCAGTAGAAATCAACACCAATGCTCCCGAGTGGAATGAACAGATATCTTTCATTGAGCAGTTTCCTCCTCTTGCTCGGCGGATCAAAATCCAGATCCTTGATGATGCCAACATTGGAGATGTGGCTGTGGCAACACATTTCCTGGACCTTCTTCAAATCTCCAATCCCAACCGAAATGGTCAGTTTTAATATTGACTACTGCAAGTTTAAATGGATAGTCTACCCAAAATAACAAATTCTGTCATCATTTACTCACCCTCATGTTGTTCCAAACCTGTACGACTTTCTTTCTTCTGTGAAACACAAAAGAAGATATTTTATATAATGTTGGTAAACAAACAGATTCGTTCCCATTGACTTCCATTGTATGGTCCAAAAAAAAAGTCAGTGAGAACCAAAACTCTTCCCAACATACTTTTTAACATTTACTGTAGGTGCCTTCTGGTAACTTCAGATTTTTACCCCTTGTTGAACAACTTCTACTTTATTATACCTTCTGCAACCTACTCCCTATCTTTTCTGTATCAGGTTTCAATCCCACTTTTGGCCCAGCTTGGGTCAATCTCTACGGCTCTCCTCAAAACTCCACGCTGAGAGACATCCACAGGGATCTTAATGAAGGTCTGAGTGAAGGGATCTTCTACAGGGGCAGAATGCTGCTCTCGCTGAGTGTGGAAGTTTATTCCTCCCCTACGGCTGTGGTGACAGAGAGTAAGACTGTTACTAATGTGAAGAGCACAATTAGCAGGCTTAATCTTAAACGCAAGAGCCGAAAGTCCAAGGAGAAGAAAACAGCAGGCAAAGAAGGTAGTAAAAAAAAAATTAATTCCTCTAAAATAAAAATATGCACATTGTAATCATTTATGGATTATGTATGGTGAAGTGTGTAATTTCTGTGCCCCTGGTGCCACTGAAAGGAATCTGTTTATTTGAGCATCCTGAATGGGCCAGACATAACGACATTAGCTCAGCCAATGGCGTGAGACTTGGGGTGGGGCTACCTGTTTGTTCAACTAATTTCAGATGTCTGGAGTGTCTGAAACTTGTTTGTCACTAATTGCGCAGAGATCACAACTTTTAATGTCAATATGTAATGTAAACTTTATACACATATTGGAATTTTGCATTTATACACACACAAACATTTATCAAAGATGCTTTAGCACTGTAATCTTGACTAGAGAATGATTTTATTCAGCAATGCAGAGTCCCAGTGGGCCTGTCGAGGAATCTGAAGATGTTGGCGCTGAGGTACCAGCTGCCGTCACAGTGGAAGTGGAAGATGTGCACCCTCTTCCTGAGGTCAGTGACCAAGTTTGCCTGTAGAAAAGATAAACGCTATTTTATTTCAGATTATACATGGGGCTAAGTGGGGATTTTTCAGTTACTGGTTATGCAGGAGGTGGTCACAAGTCTTTATGAGTGATTCAACAAATCATTCATTTAACTGATTCTTTCAAAACACTGATTCATTTGGAAAAAAAGTCATTGAATCATTCACTCAGTTCATTCAAAACGCTGACTAATTCAGGAATTATTTACCACTACTATGTGTTGCTTGGAGACGAACAACGGTTTTCCTTCTTTGACTTAGTTTGGAGTTATTTTTAAACATCACACTTGCAATCATGCTGATGTTACAACTATTATTACATATATACAGTATTACATTTAATCGTCAGTGTTTAATCATACAGACATTTAATCATACATTTAATCTGTTTTTTCTAATGCAGAATTTCACTGGAGAGAAGGATGAATTTTTGTTGTTTGCATCTTTCTTTGAAGTTACAATGATTGATCCTTCTATTGGCACCAAACCTGTCACCTTTGAGCTCTCTATAGGTAAGACTGGACTGATTAATATCATAATGTCACATCCCATACCACTTAATATAAACAGCTTTTTGAATACAAGAACAACGACGCTTCACAGGGAACTATGGTAAAACTGCAGACGTGATAGTGAAGTCCAGGAAGAGTGGTAATCAGGAGAATCTGGCTGAGGATAGACAGCCACTGCTGGAATCAGATGATGAGCTGGAGAGAGATCAACTTCTAAACCCTGGGCCTCGGGACAAATCCGTCACGGCGCCCAGGAAACCACAGCCCACTGAATATGACAGGTGAAATGACATCCTCAAGGCTGACAGCTTATCGCCATGTGGAGTGCAGTAGGATTATGGAGGAATAACTGAAAGCATCAATGTTTTTCTCATTTAGATCATTTAGTTGCATTCCCTTATTCCGAGAGAAACCATGCGTCTTCGTGTGGAGCTACTTTGAGGATCACACCTTCCGATTCCACAACAGCAACTGGTTGTCCAAGATGGCTGACCGTCTGGCAAGTGCTACAGTGCAGAAATTGAATACTCTGTTTTTAAAATGCCACTTTATTCTCTTCATGTAATTCAAAATTCATCCATTTCACATCATTGTTGGAATTGTCTAAGTTTGGATTATGTCCTATATTCTTCAAGGAATATGGCATTGATGAAGTGGAGATGCTGTTGAAAAGATCAAAAATCAAGTCTAAAGAACGTTTGGTGGATGTCGTACTGGAATTCTTTTCCTCTTGCAAGTAGGACACATTTGCATGACTATTGTATTAAGTCCATTTCACGTATTGTAGCTGTTTCTTACATAGCACATTATGGATAATAGAAAGCTTGTTCTCATCGGCTCTCAGGCAGTACAGCAGTAACTTAGACCGAAAGAGAAGTGCTCGGCAAAACACCCTTGACAAGTGCCGTGTGGGGCTCATCAAAAGAAACATCGTAAGTAAACTGTATTGATTTTTGTATTATGGATATATGGTTTAGTTTTAGTAGCACTAACAGTCTTCATGGAGAATGTCATAATAATTGCCTTATTTTGCAGGTTTTGCTGGCCAAACAGACCCTGAGAATAAAAAAGCGAGTCACCAGAAATACAGTTAAAGAAAGACTAGCAGATCTCAAGAATATCGCAAAGAGGCTCCGCTTTCTGGCCCTTGAAGTAATGCCATCAAGATATGCAATGTCTTAATGTTTACACTAATTTATATATACATATATTACATAAACACACACACAAACAATTTTTTACCACCAGAACTGTATATAAGTGTGTTTGTGTTCTCATATGTCAGCCTCAGAGCACACTTCCTGATGTGTTTTTATGGATGTTGAGTGGAGGAAGGCGAGTGGCCTATGCTAGGATCCCAGCACCATCCATCCTCTTCTCACTGGTGGAGGAGGAGAAGGGCAAAGACTGCGGGAAAATCACTGCTGTGTACATGAAGGTGAATTCCTACATCATATTGCAACATTTTGTTCTGTCCAAAACAATTTATTACTAGTTTCCTAAAATAAAACTGCCATGAAATATTTTGATAAATGAAAGGGTTTTCTTTAACCTCAGATGAATAAATTGGAGTGAAATGTTGTTTTTGAGCAATTTTGTTGTTGTTGTTTTGTTAAAAATGTATATGTGTGGTAGTCTGGGTAAACCCAGCCTGATCTGCCGGCGATTTGATTTCGCTCGGCAACTCAGTCTGGAAACCCGTACATTCATTTCTACTGCTCTCTGTTACACTTTTGCGGGAACCAACCACAGACTGGCTTATCCACCTTGCTCACTATTGGAGGGTATAACACGATGACGATAGAGAAGCGACGGCAAGCAGCTTTCAAACTCTATCTGATCTACCCGTCACTCCAATATAACAATGCACAATCACAGTGACGGAGACTGTGTTAAGCATTTACCTTATCTGAGAGAAATGTAGCAGCGCGTTGATCCGTCAGTCTCTTCATAGGAAGATTACAAACAGCAATGAATGACACAAGACGATTCCCTGCTGTTATTTTGGTGGTTTGCTTAACAGTGTGAGTACAGGACTCTTTTACTTCAGTGCCCCTTGTTGGTAGACAATATTTTTATTATTTGCTCTATATGTTTCGTCTCCCTGCTTCTTGAATCTCGCGCCGCCTGAGCTGACTGGAATTCTTTTTGGTTGTCATGACAATGACGTAGTTTAGGGCAGCTATATAGAGTGCCCCAGGGATGACGCGTTTTTGTAGGCCAACCCGGAAGTTAGCGGCGCACGGGTTCCCTCGGTTGAAAGCCTATGCATTTTTCCCATAGACTTTTGGAAAATCGCAGAAAATAAGCTCTGTGTTTAACAAAGGGTTATGACACTTACACGTTTTGTCTATCAAGATAATCTTTACAAGTTAACACAACATTTATAGATTTTGAAGCCTAAATAAAGTCGTCAGATATAAAAGGCTAACAGTAGGCTATAAACGGACTACAGCACACCATGATTGCGGATCAACGTCGTCACCACGAAGCTTCCTCAAACTTTATTTAGAAAACAACTTTATTTCAAAACATGCTCGCTGATTATGATCTGCGCTGTTATTAATACTTATCCACTTTTTCATGAGAAATGCTGTCCAAATGTCCCGTTTTTAATGATGACATCTAAAGTCCCCGCCAAAGGAAGTAGTCCCTTTTAGCAATTTGTTAGCAACCGCCGATTTTAAGACACAGTATAAGTTTCAAAAATCACAAGTGGGTTATAACTGGTGTGTTTTATGTCATAGATCAAAACGTGAAAGTATTTAGAGGCTTTGTTAACCACAGACCTTATTTCAGGCGATTTAGCAAAAACCCATTCAAAAAACCCATAGACTTGACGGCGTTGGAACCGGAAGTCCTAAAATGCTAACTCGCTTCCGGATTTTGCCTACAAAAATGCGTCATCCCTGGGGCACTCTATTCCGCGTTCATTTACACTGAACCTGTACAGTATCAGAGTCGCCTTTTAAACTCTCGATGATGCTGAATGACTTCTTTAGTTAGCAAACAAATTGCTCGAGTGGGTGTAAATACCGATCACTTTCATGTTTTTTTTGCACAACCTACAAAAATCGCTCGATGCCATTGCTGCTTCTGCAAACCGCGGATCAATGCTACAAACCAATACAAATTAACCCTGCGTCTCAATCAGCTCCCTAGGTCGTGAATCAGTATATCATGAAAGTGAATGTGGCTGATTCCCTGATCAGTGCCCTGACTACTGAATTTGGGAGCTGATTGAGACACACGGTAAACCTGTCTGGAGTTTTCGCATCGCTCTGCAAAGTACGTCACCTGGATCGTTGATCTGATTGGTTGAAGGACTGTCCAATTGCGTGACTAATGCTCGTTGATCTGATTGGTTGAAGGACTGTCCAATTGCGTGACTAATGCTCGTTGATCACGCCTCTTGTGCAGTAGGAAATACATAGCAAACTCCCCAGACCAATGTTCAATTTTAAATTGAGCTTGGTCTGGTAATAGCCAGACTATATGTGTGGCTTACTTTTTATACTTTTTGTTTTGTAGACCCCTGGAGGGCCAGTGGGGGAAATCTTTGCCAAACTGGAAGTCTATATGTGGCTTGGTATCACAAAGTACGCAAAAAACTGTGTCACCAGCCTTCCAGCAGAGTTTAGACCCATTTATGAAGAGGCGACATCTGGCACATTGATTCCCCGTAACATGCCTCCTACCAAATTAGCAGTGGAAGGTACTTTATCCAATACAAACATCTCTGATATTCTCCATAATTTGTCTGGGGCAGCTTTAAAATCCAATATTTGTCCATTTGGATGACATTTGGATTCACTTTAATGAAAAGTACCATCCTTCCTTGTCCTTTCATCCAGACAGTCGTTATTTCCAGTTACGTGCTCACATTTATCAGGCGCGTGGCATCATTGCAGCTGATGACAATGGATTGTCCGACCCCTTTGCCAAGGTTGTGTTCAACACTCAGTGTCAGGTCACACGGGTAGGTCTCATATATTAACATATTTTGTTCTATGTCCCCAATAAAAAGCAATGAATATGAAAAGCACTATTTGAAAACTAACTTTGATGTATTGGACATTTATGGCAGGTCCATTAAGTCCAACAGGATCTGAATGGGCATATAAATTAATCATTCAGTCTGTATTGATTGTAATTTTGTGTCTCAGGGATTGTTAAAAGATTGTACTTTTGTTTGTAGGTGATGGAAGAAACTCTGTCCCCGACATGGTGTGAGTTACTCCTCTATGATCAGGTTCTGATGGAGGGCAGTAAGGACGAGTACAGAGAAGACCCTCCTGTGGTCATCATCAACATCTATGACTACAACAAACTAGTGAGTGATAGTTTGCAATGCATTCAAATGTTATGATCAGTTAAAAAGTGTATTTATATTCATGGATAGTTCTCTATATATGACAGACTTTGGAATATTTATTATACAGTATAATTTATTTGATTTATGTGTGGTATATTTGAATGTTACAACAGGGCAGTCCACAAGCCCTTGGTCGTGCATTTGCAAAGCCAGAGCTGAAGTTTGTGGAAGAGCCATATGAAAAGCCCCAGCTGCAGTTTTTTGACATCACAAAAGGCAAGAGCAAAGCTGGGGAAATTTTGGCTGCTCTTGAGCTAATCGAGTTGGATTACTCCAGCTTTGGAGAGGTGGGACCCCTGCTTTTTCTCATTAATTTCAGTTCAAATGACTGAGTAGAATCTACTTTAACGCACACATTCACATGACTAAAAGCATTCATTTGTCTGTTAGAGAGCAGCTTTATACATCTGAATGGATAGAAAGATAAATTTGAATAGAAAGCTCAATTTATTAACCATTTCCAGCATCCTTCAGAAATCATTCTGATATGCTCATTTGGTGCTCAACAAACATAACATAACATTATAAAATCTTTACTGTCACATTTAATGCATCCTAGATGAAAAAAAGTATTAATTTCTTTAAAAAATCTTACTGACCCCAAACTTTTGAACAGTAGTGTATATACACAGTATATATTTCTCTATATTTTATCTGAAGATAAAGATGACTTGTAGCCAATCCGTCTGCTAAATTCAACTCCACCTCTATATACAACCGAACGTGTCAAAATAAGTCTTTTAAATGTCATGTATGTGTGCTGTAAATCCATCTCAGCCAGCTCTGCCACTGGATGTTGACCCCAAAAAACCAGAATGCAGTGGAGAAGAATCTCGCTATATCATTCCTGCGGGAATTCGACCCATGCTGAGGAAATACAGAATAGAGGTACAAAGGCACGACCTTGAACAGAAGTAAAATGAATCACAATCACAAGAGTTGTATTTAACGTCAACATTTTAAGGTCTTAAACGCATAAGAACAAATTGATTTTTCACATAAAACAGATGTGTTTATAAATCAATCCCCATGAGAGCGTTTTAAATAGCAGCAAGTGGTGACCTCCTGCACAAGTTTGCCAGCTGACTGGTTTGGTACGTGTCTACAGTGTTTTCAACTCAAACCCTTAAATGGCAGGTGCTGTACTGGGGCCTGAGGGACCTGAAAAGGGTCAACCTGTTTGAAGTGGAGCGGCCTCAAGTGAAGATGGAGTGTGCGGGCCAGATGATCGAGTCGGAGGAGATTCAGAGCTATAAGCTGAACCCCAACTTCAATGATGTGGTTAAACACTTTGATGTTGTAAGACTCCCTCTTATTAAAGTATTAGACTTTATCTTAAGAGCTGTGTTAAGAACATACTTGCCATGCAAGCTTTGATCACATATCCTGTCTAAGAATCACAAAGCAAAGCTGGTGAGATTCTGGCTTCTGTTGAGTTCTTTTAATTTAATAGTCTGATGTCTTGCTCAGAATGATTCATTGCACAATATGTAGTCAATAAATGTCTTTGTTAGTTGTAGGTTTTTAATGACGATTGCTTGGTGATGCCTTTTGCAAACACCAATGCAATTTGATGAAGATGATTTAAAATTAATCATCTACCGCATACTTTTTTTTTTTCTTTTTTTTTTTTTAATCACAATTGCACAATATCTCATAACTGGTCATGTGTCCTCAGGAACTTCCAGAGCTTGTCTACCTGCATCCTCCTCTTACTATCTTCGTTATAGAGCAGAGGGCGTTTGGGAGGCTGGTCCTGGTGGGAACTCACGTGGTTCAAAACATTGTGCAATTTGGGCCCAGGGACCAAGAGGAATGGAAAGATGAAGAGGAGGAGCCTGAGGGTATGGAACATCTATAGCTCATATGTTTGTGGTTTAAAGGCCAAAATGAAAGCATCTGCTGTCCTGATATGTGTGTACATAACTGTTTTACATTTAAAAGACTCTCATGCTGTACAAAAAAGCATGGCATGAAACTTTGTTGAAATGAGAAAGGACAGTGATCACACTCTTAGATTGCTCTAGTTTAAGGTACATATTCTGTTTTTTTTTTTGTTTTGTTTTTTTAAATGCTGGACATAGCAGTTGTTGATTAATATTGAGTATTTTGCACATTAATTCAGTCAACTCATTATTTTTCATTCATGTTTTTGACAACAACACAAAAGAATTACTTGCAATGAATTGCAAAATACAGTATTACGGAAGAGGATTAGGGCCAAGCAATAATAAAAAAATAAAACCATCTCAAGATTAAAGTTGTTAAATTTCGAGAAAAAACTCGTTAAATTTCGAGAAAAAAGTTGAGATAAAACGTTGAGAACAAATTCGTTAAATTATGAGAAAAATGTCGTTAAATTTCGAGAAAAAAGTCGAGATAAAATGTTGAGAATAAAGTCATTAACTTAACGAATTTATTCTCGTAATTTAACGAATTTGTTCTCGTAATTTAACGACTTTTTCTCCTAATTTAATGAGTTTATTCTCGTAATTTAATGACTTTATTCTCAACATTTTATCTCAACTTTTTTCTTGAAATTTAACGGCATTTTTCTCACAATTAAAGAATTTGTTCTTGTAATTTAACAACTTTTTTCTCGTAATTTAATGACTTTATTCTCAACATTTTATCTCGATTTTTTTCTCGAAATTTAAAGAGTTTGTTCTCGTAATTTAACGATTTTGTTCTCATAATTTAACAACTTTTTTCTCGTAATTTAATGACTTTATTCTCAACATTTTATCTCGACTTTTTTCTCGTAATTTAACAAGTTTATTCTCAACATTTTATCTCGACTTTTTTCTTGAAATTTAACGAGTTTATTCTCAACATTTTATCTCAACTTTTTTCTCAAAATTTAATGAGTTTTTTCTTGTAATTTAACTACTTTTTTCTCGTAATTTAATGACTTTATTCTCAACATTTTATCTCGACTTTTTTCTCGAAATTTAACAAGTTTTTTCTCGTAATTTAACGAGTTTATTCTCAACATTTTATCTCGACTTTTTTCTTGAAATTTAACGAGTTTATTCTCAACATTTTATCTCAACTTTTTTCTCAAAATTTAATGAGTTTTTTCTTGTAATTTAACAACTTTTTTCTCGTAATTTAATGACTTTATTCTCAACATTTTATCTCGACTTTTTTCTTGAAATTTAACGGCATTTTTCTCACAATTTAACGAATTTGTTCTCGTAATTTAACAACTTTTTTCTCGTAATTTAATGACTTTATTCTCAACATTTTATCTTGATTTTTTTCTCGAAATTTAAAGAGTTTGTTCTTGTAATTTAACGATTTTGTTCTCGTAATTTAACAAGTTTTTTCTCGTAATTTAACAAGTTTATTCTCAACATTTTTATCTCGACTTTTTTCTTGAAATTTAACGAGTTTATTCTCAACATTTTATCTCAACTTTTTTCTCAAAATTTAATGAGTTTTTTCTTGTAATTTAACAACTTTTTTCTCGTAATTTAATGACTTTATTCTCAACATTTTATCTCGACTTTTTTCTTGAAATTTAACGGCATTTTTCTCACAATTTAACGAATTTGTTCTCGTAATTTAACAACTTTTTTCTCGTAATTTAATGACTTTATTCTCAACATTTTATCTTGATTTTTTTCTCGAAATTTAAAGAGTTTGTTCTTGTAATTTAACGATTTTGTTCTCGTAATTTAACAACTTTTTTCTCGTAATTTAATGACTTTATTCTCAACATTTTATCTCGACTTTTTTCTCGAAATTTAAAACGTTTTTTTCTCGTAATTTAACAAGTTTATTCTCAACATTTTATCTCGACTTTTTTCTTGAAATTTAACGAGTTTATTCTCAACATTTTATCTCAACTTTTTTCTCAAAATTTTATGAGTTTTTCTTGTAATTTAACTACTTTTTTCTCGTAATTTAATGACTTTATTCTCAACATTTTATCTCGACTTTTTTCTTGAAATTTAACAAGTTTTTTCTCGTAATTTAATGAGTTTATTCTCAACATTTTATCTCGACCTTTTTCTCGAAATTTAAAGAGTTTATTCTCAACATTTTATCTCAACTTTTTTCTCAAAATTTAATGAGTTTTTTCTTGTAATTTAACAACTTTTTTCTCGTAATTTAATGACTTTATTCTCAACATTTTATCTCGACTTTTTTCTTGAAATTTAACGGCATTTTTCTCACAATTTAACGAATTTGTTCTCGGAATTTAACAACTTTTTTCTCGTAATTTAATGACTTTATTCTCAACATTTTATCTTGATTTTTTTTCTCGAAATTTAAAGAGTTTGTTCTTGTAATTTAACGATTTTGTTCTCGTAATTTAACAAGTTTTTTCTCGTAATTTAACAAGTTTATTCTCAACATTTTATCTCGACTTTTTTCTTGAAATTTAACGAGTTTATTCTCAACATTTTATCTCAACTTTTTTCTCAAAATTTAATGAGTTTTTTCTTGTAATTTAACAACTTTTTTCTCGTAATTTAATGACTTTATTCTCAACATTTTATCTCGACTTTTTTCTTGAAATTTAACGGCATTTTTCTCACAATTTAACGAATTTGTTTTCGTAATTTAACAACTTTTTTCTCGTAATTTAATGACTTTATTCTCAACATTTTATCTTGATTTTTTTCTCGAAATTTAAAGAGTTTGTTCTTGTAATTTAACGATTTTGTTCTCGTAATTTAACAACTTTTTTCTCGTAATTTAATGACTTTATTCTCAACATTTTATCTCGACTTTTTTCTCGAAATTTAAAACGTTTTTTTCTCGTAATTTAACAAGTTTATTCTCAACATTTTATCTCGACTTTTTTCTTGAAATTTAATGAGTTTTTTCTTGTAATTTAACTACTTTTTTCTCGTAATTTAATGACTTTATTCTCAACATTTTATCTCGACTTTTTTCTTGAAATTTAACAAGTTTTTTCTCGTAATTTAATGAGTTTATTCTCAACATTTTATCTCGACCTTTTTCTCGAAATTTAAAGAGTTTTTTCTTGTAATTTAACGACTTTTTTCTCGTAATTTAATGACTTTATTCTCAATATTTTATCTCGACTTTTTCTCGAAATTTAACAAGTTTTTTTCTCGTAATTTAACGAGTTTATTCTCAACATTTTATCTCGACTTTTTTCTTGAAATTTAACGACATTTTTCTCATAATTTAACGAAATTGTTCTCATAATTTAACAACTTTTTTCTCGTAATTTAATGAGTTTTTTCTCAACATTTTATCTCGACCTTTTTCTCGAAATTTAATGAGTTTTTTCTCGTAATTTAACAAGTTTATTCTCAACATTTTATTTAAACTTTTTTCTCGAAATTTAACGAGTTTTTTCTCAAAATTTAACAACTTTAATCTCAAGATGGTTTTATTTTTTTATTATTGCTTGGCCCTAATCCTCTTCTGTAATATATTGAGATTTGCTCATTTCTTGTAATGTTTGTGAAGACTATTGCTCCAATTTTTCAGAACACACACTTTTTTTGCAATCATAATTATATTCATTTCTACCTGAACAATGAAGGATGTTTCTAAATAAGAAAATAAGAAGGATGTTTAAATGACCCTCAGTTCCAAGTTTTAAATTATGCTCATTATTACCATTCAAACTTTTTTTTTTCTTTTCTTTTTTCAAAATAAATTAATACCTTTATTCAGCAAGGATGCATTAAATTGATCAAGTGACAGTAAAGATATTTATAAATATTTCAAATAAATTTCTTCTCATTAAAGAATCATGAAAAACAATGTATCACATTTTCCTGAAAACCAATTCAGCATATTAAACTGATTTCTGAAAGATCATGTGACACTGAAGACTGGAGTAATGGCTGCTAAAAATTCAGCTTTGTCATGAATAAATTACATATTAAATGTATTAAAATAGAAAACATCTATTTATGTAAATTGTAATGATATTTTCAGAATACTCTATTTTGATCACATAAATGCAGCCAGTTTTCTTTCAAAAACATTAAAAATTGTACTGACCCCATACTTTTTAAACTGTGGTGTACTTAAGTGGAGAATTACCACATTTTCATTAATATCAGTATACCTTCACATCTAAACATGGTGATTGACTGGTTTTTATTTTGGCAAATTCCTAAACATTCTCTTTGTGATTTTAGAGAAAAAGCCCCCCAAGAAGACCACTCCACTAACCACAGTGATTACCATGGATTTAGGAGGACTTCCTTTGAAGCATTCCAAAATTCCTATCAACCCTCTTAACTTAGTCACAGTAAGTTCCACTGTCCATTTTTCAAGCCACAAGAATGACCACTTTGTAATTTGCATGCAAAATGGTTACAAAATTCTATCTGACATCTTCCGCCAGTTTTCAGAGGTTTTGCAAACACTTTTATTCAGCCACACAGAGCTGCCATGTGGTCATAGGGTATCCACTCTGGGTGCGATGACGTTAGTTGGCTGCTTTGGGATGTTTGAAATAGCCCCTAATGAGTACTTAGCGCACATGTTTTTAACCATCCACAGTCTGCAGTTATTAAATGTGAAGCCCTTTGCACCCATTAACCTGTTGATTATGGTGTGAATCTGCTGGTTTGTTGAGCCGCAGTGAAGTGTGTTCCTGTGGCAGTTTGAGCTCCTGCTGTTAGATCACTCTGATTAATTGGCCAGTCACTGCATAGCCAAGACCCCTGCTGACATCCAAATGGGAGGCTTTCAATGAGTGTGTGTGTGTGTGTATGACTTTTAAAAATCTGTGTTCGTGTTTAGAGTGTTAAGGCCTGTTCACAAATTAAAACCATGGAAGGTCATGAGGGTGAGTAAATGACAGAATTTAAATTTTAAAATAAAAGTATTTGTGCAAAACTACATTTTCAGTCTCCAATCAAAAAGGTGATTAAAAAAGAGGAGGAGTTAGAGGAGGAGCCACCAGAAAAGGAGGAGCTTGATTGGTGGTCTAAATATTACGGGTCACTGGCTGAACTCGAAAAACAGGTGATAACTGATTTTGATAATGGATTGTTTTAAAATGTGTGCCTTTATTGTTTTCTTCAACATATAAATGTCTTGTGTCCATCTCTTCTTCAGGAGGAGAAAGAGGATGACCTGGAAGATGGGCAAGATGGAGGTATTATAAATGCAACAAATTCAGAAGAAAATACATATAAAACTGCACTCAGGCAATCAGACAGAGGTTTAAATTGAATTGTCAAATGCATTACTTAACAATAAATCAAATCCTGTGGTTAGTCTGCTAGGACACCTGTGTGAATCTGAAGGTAAATGACTTCATACGTGCACTAAATCAGCTATGGACTGATTGAAAGTGAAATCTATTCTAAGAAAAGGCCTAGCCTAATTTGTTTGCACTTTACAGATGCCACTTGGCTTGAGCTTTCTCCACTTTAAGAAAAATACTTATGACCGAATGTATTTCAAAGCATCAATATAATGTCACATTGTGCAGATGGAGCACCACTGACCATGTCTGCGCTAGAGGTAGAGGACGATGAGGCTGTGATTGAAATAGAGCCTCCTGCTCCAAAGAGGAAGAACATTGCCACCTTACAGGTTTGAAATATTCTTCAAACTGCAGTTCTTTTATTTATGAAAACATTTCAATATGTTTACAGTGTTTCGTTTCTGTCCATAGACCAACTAAAACAATTTGCCGTATACATTTTCCTCCTTTTTTCTTTTTTATGTCATTCTCCAGCTTTACAAGTCTGAACTTGAAAATGAATTTAGTCAGTTCATGGATTGGTTGCACACGTTTCCTGTATACAAAGGTAAATCCAGCCTGGACGATGAAGAGGAAGATGAAAGTACGAGATATATGGGTAAATATAAGGTGAGATGTGCGTTTTGGCAAGCTCTCATGTGTTACATCAACAGTGTGACGACATGCATGAAGGAAGTCGAGGATTAGAGGTTAAACCAAAGCTGTGCTTCATTGCAGGGTTCATTTCTGATATACCCCATCGCTCCTGAAGACGAGGACGCAGACTGTCAGATCACTAATGCAATTCCCAAAAATACACCCATCAAAGTCCTAGTGAGGGTGTATGTAGTAAAAGTGAGTATCAGTTGGTCCAAAAAACCAATATATATATATATATATATATATATATATATATATATATATATATATATATATATATACACACTAGGGCTGGACGATATGGCCAAAATTTATATCACGATATAATTCTTAATTTCGGTCGATACGATATAATTCCGATATCGATATGAACTATATAATAGCCTCAGAAAAACTGCCAAGAACGGCCACAATGTCTGAAAAATGAATTTGCCAAATCTATGAAATCTCTTCCTATAAAACTATGTAATATTTTAGATATAAAAACAGTAGAAATAAATGTATGTTCAGCTTTTATTTGTATTTAGCCTTCATACAAACATAAAAAATAAACATAAGACTCACTCACTTTTGTAATATTAATATCTTTAACATTAAACTATAACGTAGGCTGATTTTATTATCCTTAATATAGATTAAAACAAAAGTGCTTCGGCCAAGATAAAGATTGTGAACAGTAAAAACAGAAAAAAACAGTGAGAAACAACAAAAACATTGCTGGGGCAGGGACATTGTTGAGTGTTGATGACACTAGGGGTGCAATGGTTCAAAATTCTCATGGTTCGGTTCGTATTATGGTTTTAGGGTCACAGTTTTGGTACAGTTCGGCACATACCGAACTGTACCGAAACCGTGACCCTAAAAATAAGACTACTGTCAAATAAAAATAAAGAAAATAAGAACAAACGATCAAACTACAAGCAAATAAGTACATCACAAATAAGTACAATAAAGCAAATACTCAAATAAAATAAAATAGTGCTTTTCAGGTTTTCAGGTATCTAACAGTAGTTTTCAGGTACATCAAATATAAAATAACACTGCATATTATCTTTACTGTATAAAATAAATAAAGATGAATCATTATTGAAGTTACAAAAACTATTCAGTCAAGAGCAGTGAGTGATTTCTTTGTTATTTGTTGTTTGATTTAACATTAAAAACAGGCAGCAGGAATAGTTTTTTTCCCCTTTAAGACATGTAACGTTACGATCCAGTAGCTACATATACTGTTACACATGCGATGTCTTTCTCGACTGTTATACGTTCACTTAAGACATAACTGACTATGTTTGCTAGGATACTCGCCAAGACGGGCATGTTGACTTAATTTATGTATGAATTTGTCCGCCGAAGCGCAAGACTTGAAAGAGAACTCAGTATTTGCATGCTGACTGAAATAAGCGTGCGCGCGCTTCGGATGAGCGCACACAAATCTTCTCACGGCGCGTGCGAGTTCTCTTTCGCGTCTTGTTCTTGAAGGTTTAAATCAGCAAAGCTTAAATGAGTTTAGTTTAAACAGATAGCATCGTGTGCTGTTCAGGTCTCACCTGCGCTCGCGCGCTATCAACATCCGGGTGATGACGGCGTAAATGACTGGACATTAGAGCATACGGCACTAGCTGTTAACAGTTTACAAAGAGTGACTGTTTTGTCCACGCTTTTTGATTATCGTTGTTGTAACGTTTTGCGCATCCATCGACTGAAACATACATTATCTGAACTCTGTCTGTCTGTTTTCCATGTTGCTATTTTAAACAAACCATATTAATGCTGAGCACTGGCTGATAGCTGCGTGTCTCTGTGGTGTACGTCATCACGCCAATGGCCAATCGCGTTCTGCTCTTTCTAACGGCTGCGCCTCAAGTCAGTGAGAAATGTTGTAATGTATATATCGAAATACCGGAAATGTGTTTAAAAATCATATCACCGTTATCGAAAAAAAATTATATCGCGATATATATTGATATTGAATTATTGTCCAGCCCTAATACACACACACTCATATATATATATATATATATATATATATATATATATATATATATATATATATATATATATACACATATATATATATATATATATATATATATATACACATGCACTCAGTACCGGCAGGATGTGTTGGTGGGGGAGTGAATGAACAGCGCTCTCTTCCACTCTCATTACCCACAAGCCCTTGAGCATGGCACCTAACCCCCAATCGCTCCCTGGGTGCCGCAGCAAAAAAAATGGCTACCCACTGCTCTGGGTGTGTGTTCACTGTGTGTGTGTTCAATCCTGCACACAGTTTGTTGACAGAGTAGACATTAACTTTTTCGATTTTAGGTTGTTTATATCAATGTATGAGTGAAAATGTATATATATAACTCAATCTTTTGGTGAACCGGCAGGAGTCTTTCTGGTAACTATCATCTACAAGCTCGCATTTAGATCTGCCACTATCCAATCAGCAACCCACTGATAGAATTAAGTCCCGCCCTCCATTTCTATCTTTTCTGATAATCAGTTTCTCTATGCTGTGTCACAATACAGAAGAAAAGATCTGTCGCTACTTCAGTTACACTATTTACATTTTGCCATTAAAGGATTAGTTCACTTTCAAATTAAAATTTCCTGATAATTTACTCACCCCCATGTCATCCAGGATGTTTATGTCTTTCTTTCTTCAGTCGAAAAGAAATTAAGGTTTTTGATGAAAACATTCCAGGATTTTTCTCCCTATAGTGGACTTTCATTGCAGCATAGAGAAACCATCGCTCAAAAAAAAAAAAAAAAAAAAAAAAAATTATAATTTTTAACAATAAATGCTCATCTTGAACTATCTCTCTTCTTCTCTATTTAGAATTCCATCAGTGTAGACACTGCTTAGTGTATTACTGCCCTCCACAGGTCAAAGTTTGAACTAATTGTTATATACTTGCACTAGCATATTATATATGACAATTTAGTTCAAACTTTTACCTGTGGAGGGCAGTAATACACTTAGCACTATCTACACTGCTGGAATTCAAATAGAGAAGAAGAAGAGAGCTAGTTCAAGATGAGCATTTATGGTTAAAACGTATACAATTTTTAATTTTTTTAAAGAAAATTAGCGATGGTTTCTCTAGATAAGACTCTTATTTCTTGTCTGGGATTGCTGTAAACTGTAATTTTGACCTTCAACTGTTTGGGCTCCATTGAAGTCCACTACATGGCGAAAAATCCTGGAATGTTTTCATCAAAAACCTTAATTTCTTTTTGACTGAAGAAAGAAAGACATCTTGGATGACATGGGGATGAGTAAATTATCAGGAAATTTTAATGTGAAAGTGAACTAATCCTTTAAATAGTCCTGCATGTTTCACAGTTATACAAGAATATACACATTGCATGCATGTTGGTATGGTATGTTGTGTTCCTTCAAGTCTCCATGAATTTTCTGTTCATTTATCTGAATTAACTGTTTATGCTTCTTTTCCTTGTGTACCCTAAGGCAACCAATCTGGCACCCACAGACCCAAATGGAAAGGCAGACCCCTATGTGGTGGTGAAAGTTGGCCAGCAGCAAATGGACAGCAAAGAGCGCTATATTCCCAAACAACTGAACCCAGTGTTTGGAGAGTAAGTGCCATCTATTCACAAAATGAATGGGAGAAACCGTAGCGTTCTGTATGGTGGCTGTAAGAATGGAAGCCGCGCCTTTAAGATTAAAGATTAAATAGCATTTTTTCGCTGTATTTTTTACTCTTGAAAGCACATGCACATTGGCAGCTGTAAACTAGTCTATGATATCATTGTTCGTTTACTGATTTGATGTGCTGCGCCCTCGTCTCCCCACAGAGTGTTCGAGCTGACCGTGTCCTTCCCCTTGGAGACAGAGCTCACGCTGTACGTGTTTGACCATGACCTTGTGGGCTCTGATGACCTGATTGGGGAGACCCGCGTGGACCTGGAGAACCGTTTCTTCAGCCGACACCGTGCCGGGTGTGGCCTGGCCCTTCATTATGATAAGTGGGTAATGGCTTTAGCCTGTAATGATGATGGCGATAATGATCATAATGATGATTAGTATTATTATCTTTGTCGTGACCACTACTGTCGTTGTCATTATTGTCTTCATCATCATCAGGATTTCTGAAAGCTCATCGACTGCTTTAAAGCTCACATTAGGAGAGCTCTCAGTTGATTGTTTGCAGCTGCAGCGTTTTAGACTGAGACAAATCATGCCATTTTGTAGCCTGATTTTCATTTGACTCTCTACAGGTTAAATCAGATTAGACTGTCTTGTGATTTCAGGGATGGCTATAATAAATGGAGAGATGCCAAGAAACCCACTGCGATATTATTGGAGCTCTGCCGCAAAAATGGGATTCCATCTCCAGAGTACCGGGAGTCTGAAATTAAAGTTCTCAACAAGATCTTCAAAATTCCCAACGAGGCTTTTCCAGAAGGTGAAAATGGCGTTTTATTCATTTAAAATAAAAGTTATAAAGCACCTTCATGTAGTACAAAAATAAACATTTTGTTCTGTTTCCCTGTTTTCTGAAAGAAAAATTGAGTTTGGCTCAAAACAGCGATATAAATAAGGGGTTATAAATAAAATAATAAAATATTCATATCCTTTTATTGTTTTATGACATTGAACCCGGATATTTGCCTTTTTTTAATTGATCAACAGAAAAATATTCTTTCATGTCAAAATGCAAATATGACATGAGATACCTAAGGAATGAATACCTATGATATTATATATATAATATACAATTTTATTTTATATTTTTATTTATTAATTAATAAAATATGTGTTGCATTTGCATATTTAGTTGATGCTCCCATACATTTTCAATGAGACTGAGGTCTTGTAACACACCGTGTTGGATGTATCCGTTTATGAATAACTGATTATTAATATGAGACTTTGGTGCTGCAGAGTTGCTGAAGAAGAATAAGAAGACAGAGGAAGACTATGCAGAGTTGGATGAGCATAAAGCTCTGAATGTCCTTCAGCGATGGAAAGAGATGAGAGAGTTCTGTGAGGGAGCATGTCCTCTGGTTCCTGAGCATGTGGAGGTTCGCTCACTGCTTAATGCGGAAAAGCCAGGCCTTCCTCAGGTCAGACTCCATCACACACAATGACTTGTTAGCATTCTTAGTCAACCCATTTAGCCTTGATTAAATCTGCACTTACATTTAATAATGCGGTGCTCATGCACCGAAGTTCAAGTTTGATTTGTGGCATTTTCCATTGTCATTCCTTCCCATTTTTTACTCCAACTAAAGATGTATTCTATAAAATCAAATTACTCTTTGTAGTTGCGACATAATCTCTTCTGTCTTTGCCTTTTACTTGGCAGGGTTATGTTCACATGTGGATTGACATGTTTCCTGTAGATGTACCTCCACCACCACCTGTTAATATCAAACCCAGACTTCCAGAGAGGTAATAAAGATATCATATTATACTGAAGCAATATTTATAGTGCCTCACAGTGAGCGTGACCATTTTAAAGGTGCCCTAGAATCAAAAATTGAATTTACCTCGGCATAGTTGAATAACAAGAGTTCAGTACATGGAAAAGACATACACTGAGTTTCAAACTCCATTGCTTCCTCCTTCTTATGTAAATCTCATTTGTTTAAAAGACCTCCGAAAAACAGGCGAATCTCAACATAACACCGACTGTTACGTAACAGTCGGGATCATTAATATGTACGCCCCCAATATTTGCATATGCCAGCCCATGTTCAAGGCATTAGACATGGGCAGCCAGTATTAACGTCTGGATCTGTGCACAGCTGAATCATCAGACTAGGTAAGCAAGCAAGAACAATAGCGAAAAATGGCAGATGGAGCGATAATAACTGACATGATCCATGATTACATGATATTTTTAGTGATATTTGTGAATTGTCTTTCTAAATGTTTCGTTAGCATGTTGCTAATGTACTGTTAAATGTGGTTAAAGTTACCATCGTTTCTTACTTTATTCACGGAGACAAGAGCCGCCGCTATTTTCATTTTTAAACACTTGCAGTCTGTATAATGCATAAACACATAAACTTTATTCTTTATAAATCTCTCCAACAGTGTGTAATGTTAGCTTTAGTCACGGAGCACTATCAAACTCATTCAGAATCAAATGTAAACATCTAAATAAATACTATACTCACATGATCGACGCATGCATGCAGTATGCATGACGAACATCTTGTAAAGATCCATTTGAGGGTTATATTAGCTGTGTTAACTTTGTAAATGCACTGTATTATAGTCAAGAGCTCGGGGGGGCAGGGAGTGTGAGGATTTAAAGGGGCCGCAGCCTGAATCGGTGCATAGTTAATGATGCCCCAAAATAGGCAGTTAAAAAAAATAATTAAAAAAAATCTATGGGGTATTTTGAGCTGAAACTTCACAGACACATTCAGGGGACACCTTAGACTTATATTACATCTTGTGAAAAAGCATTCTAGTGCACCTTTAATGTCTTGTTCAAAGGACACAATGTCACCAAAAAAACTAAATATATAGAATTAAAGATCTGAAGATTCCTTCCTACATCTCTCTCAAGAATAACCAGTCTGTTCTTTTAATTTACATCTTGCTGATGTGCTATATTTGTGTAATGATAGAATATTTACCCTTTGTCTGTAGTTATGAGCTGCGTGTGATCATCTGGAATACTGACGATGTTGTACTGGATGATGTCAATCCTTTCACTGGAGAGCCATCAAGTGACATCTATGTTAAAGGGTCAGGATGCACAAGAAAATAAATTAAAGCTTCTTTAAAACATTTATAGTTCTCATAAAAAATTCATTAATTATATTCTATAAAAACTATCACTATACCATTCAAAGTTTTGGGGTCAGTAGATGTATGCTACAAAAGATTCCTATTTCAAACAAATGCTGTTGTTTTGAACTTTATTTTCATCAAAAATAATGAAAAAAAAAAAGTATCATAGTTTCCACACAAATATTAAGCAGCACATAAATTTGAAAATTTAATAAAAAGTATTATAATTATATTTATAATTAATATTTAGTTTGTAATATTTGTTTCTAAAAATATATGTACATATGCTTGTGCATTTATGTGTATTACATTCACCAGCTGGATTAAAGGTCTGGATGACGAGAAACAGGAGACGGACGTGCATTTTAATTCCCTCACTGGTGAAGGCAACTTCAACTGGCGCTTTGTCTTCAAATTTGACTATCTTCCTACGGAGAAGGAGGTCATCTACAAGAAGAAGGAGTCTCTGTTCGCCATTGAGGAGACTGAGTTCCGCCAGCCGGCTGTTCTGGTGCTTCAGGTCTGGGATTATGATCGCATCGGTTCCAATGACTTCTTGGGTTAGTGGTTTTAGTCACTGGTCAAATATGAATTCTAGTTACATTTTCTAGTTAGTCATTAAAAACATAAATTCCTTTTTTTAACTGTTTTGGTTAGGATCCATAGAGCTGCGTCTCAGCGATATGGTCCGGGCAGCAAAATCATCAGAGCAGTGCAGCATCAAGATGGCCAAAGACAAGGCTGGCCCACGCTTCTCCATCTTCCGCAGCAAGAGGATGAAGGGCTGGTGGCCGCTCATCAAACTAAAGAGCCAGGAGGACATCGAGAGAGAGGAGAGAGAGGCAGAACAAGAGAGGAAAACCAAGAAGAAGAAGAAAAAGAAGGCCAGCAAGCGTAGCAAAATGAAACCAGAAGATCTGCAGTTTGTGGACAACAGTGGAAGCACCTTCCTCTTAATGGTACATGAACTTCTTCAGTGCACCAAAATTGAGTACAACGAACAGTGTTGGGGAAAGTTTCTTTTAAAAGTAATGCATTCAAATATTGCGTTACTAAAAAAGTAACTAATTGTGTTAGTTACTTTTTATGGAAAGTAATGCATTACATTACTTTTGCGTTACTTTTCTTATCTGGGCTGTTGGTTTGTTTGTTTGTTTTTATAATGACAATAAAGTTCTATTTTTGGGTTTTTCTATTTTTTCTTATTTGAAAAAGTAACTCAGATATTTTGTTGTAAATTTAAAAGTAATGCGTTACTTTACTAGTTACTTGTAAAAAGTAATCTGATTACGTTACTCGCGTTACTGTGTAATGCGTTACCCCCGAAACTGGTAGTAACGCACTTGTTTACTTTGTAAAGGCGGACTCAAACCCTTAATTTCTGTGGTTTGCAGGGTAAAGTAGAGGCAGAGTTCCAATTGGTGACAGCTGAGGAAGCTGAGAAGAACCCTGTGGGAAAAGCACGCAAAGAACCCGAACCTCTGGACAAGCCAAAGTAAGGGACTTAAATGCATTAATTTCTAGTTTGCATCTTTTTATTTTAATTGTCATATACTTGCTAAAATGTGCTACATAAATACGTTTTTGTCCCCTCAAGCCGTCCCAAGACGTCCTTCAACTGGTTTGTGAACCCCTTGAAGACCTTTGTGTACTTCATCTGGAAGAAGTACAAGAAGTACATCATTGCTTTGATCATTCTGGTTATCCTGGGACTTTTTCTCTGCCTCATCCTCTACACTATGCCTACACACATCAGCCAGCTTATTGTTAATGGATGAACAGAAATGCATGCATTGATCAAGAGGGGAAAGAATGATACCCATGTGTACATAGCCAATATTAGTTTTTAATGGAAAACATGTGAGCATTAAATAACACTTTAACAATACAAACAATTGCCTGTCAGTAAATTAAGTGCAATTTAATGCTTTATGATTTAATGTACACTACTGTTCAAACATTTGGGGTCAGTAAGATTTTTTTTTTTAAAGAAAGTAATACTTTCATTCATCAAGGATGCATTAAATTGATCAAAAAAGACGTTTACGTTGTTACAGAAGATTTCTAGTAAATTCTCTATCAAAGAATCTTGAAAAGATGACGATTTTCACAAAAATATTAAGCAGCACAACTGTTATTCACATTGATAATAATAATATATGTTTCTTGAGCACTAAATCAGCATATCAGAATGATTTCTGTAGGATTATTCTACACCGTAGATTGGAGTAATGATGCTGAAAACTCAGCTTTGTCATCACAGAAATAAATTACTTTTTAAATATATATTAAAATAGAAAATAGTTATTTTAAATTGTAATAATATTTCACATTCAAAACAATGCAGTTTTACTATATTTCTAATCAAATAAATACAGCCTTGGTGAGCATAAGAGACTTTTAGTTTCAAAAACATTGAAAAAATTTTACCCACCCCAAACTTCCAATCATGCTGCTGTTTTTTAATCTATTAATTTTAATATATATTTTTTTGTGATATGATAATCACTAACTGTTAAAAATATTATAGGTTGTTTAAGAAAACCTTGTAAGTTGCATAAATAAAATGATCTTGTAATGAACCTCAGTTCATTCCATTTACTAACATAAAATGAATGTCTTCAATTTGACTGAAAAAATGCATGGAAAATGTAAACACCAAAAATGTTGCTTTGATTTAGAAAATAATCTCTTTGATTTATGTCTAGACTGTTAGGACTTACACTGCTTGCCGTTTTTCCAAAATATTTCCATACTGCTATGTCAAGTTTTATAGGGTATTGTTTGCAGATGTAGAGAAGGATCAGAGACATCGGGTAGATTTACGCAGGGATTTAGCCATTTGAGGTTCATGACAGAAGCCTATTCTTCAGAGATACATTGCAGAAGATTTGATAAATGAAATGACATCCAGCCTGACGACAGTAAACCCTACTGCATCCAGGACACTGCTGCTTGGTTTACTGGATGAGATGACTAATGGAAACTAGCATCCATAGAAAAATGCATAAAAGTGTGTTGCATCCTGGAACATGCTTCCTGCATCTTTAGAAGAATAAAAAAACCAGACGCAAGTTATTTAGTTCAATAGACTAGATAGTCCTGTTCTATAGACCTTGTTCTGATTTCCTCATGCAGTGTAATAATAAAAAACATGACAGCATGTGCTTTAATTCACTCTAACACAGCACTCTAGGCTGATCTCGCAGTATGTGATCTAAACCCACTCATTTGAGATAATTGCCTGTGATATAGAGAAGTGTAATTATATAGAATGCACCAATGAAGCCTCACTGTCACATGGGAATACAACAAAAAACTGGCAGCTAATGGACATGCAAATGATCACTTAATATTAAACCACGGTTTCCATGGTTATGCTCCTGATCTGAAATGTTTGATGGATCTATACATCATCATATTTCAATGTAATGGATAAGATGTAATAAAAAAATTACCAAGAAGTGAACCTTAAAGGTGCCCTCGAATGAAAAATTAAATTTATCTTGGCATAGTTAAATAACAAGAGTTCAGTACATGGAAATGACATACAGTGAGTCTCAAACTCTCATTTGTTTAAAAGACCTCCGGAAAACAGGCGAATCTCAACATAACATAGACTGTTACGTAACAGTCGGGGTGTACGCCCCCAATATTTGCATATTCCAGCCCACGTTCCCAACATTATCATTATGAAAGGCATTAGACAAGGGCAGGAAGTCTGGATGTGCACAGCTGAATCAACAAACTAGGTAAGCAAGCAAGAACAACGGCGAAAAATGGCAGATGGAGCAATAATAACTGACATGATCCATGATATCATGATATTTTTAGTGATATTTGTAAATTGTCTTTCTAAATGTTTCATTAGCATGTTGCTAATGTACTGTTAAATGTGGTTAAAGTTACCATCGTTTCTTAATGTATTCATGGAGACAAGAGCCATTGGTATTTTCATTTTTAAACACTTGCAGTCTGTATAATGCATAAACACAACTTCATTCTTTATAAATCTCTCCAACAGTGTGTAATGTTAGCTTTAGCCACGCAGCATAGCCTCAAACTCATTCACAATCAATGTAAACAATGTAACAGTATACAATACTCACATAATCCGACGCATGCATGCCGCATGCATGACGAACACTTTGTAAAGATCCATTTTGAGGGTTATATTAGCTGTGTAAACTTTGTTAAGGCACTGTTTAAGGCAAGCGCGAGCTGTGGGCGGAGAGCACGAGATTTAAAGGGGCCACAGCATAAATCGGCGCGTTTATAATGATGCCCCAAAATAGGCAGTTAAAAAAATTTATAAAAAAAAAATCTATGGGGTATTTTGAGCTGAAACTTCACAGACACATTCAGGGGACACCTTAGACTTATATTACATCTTTTAAAAACATAATCTAGGGCACCTTTAAAGTAACCATGAAATAAATAAAAAAACCAGTTAAAAAAAAAACAGTTACTAATGTATTTACTGGCGTGAGGGCGGGCCAACCTGTCACTCACATGACATCACAGCAATATCAAACCACTGCAGACCGGGAACACCCCACAACACCTGCAGTTTTGGAGATGCTCTGACCCAGTCGTCTAGCCATCACAATCTGGCCCTTGTCAAACTCACTTGCCCACTTTTCCTGCTTCTAACACATCAACTTTAAGGACAAAATGTTCACTTGCTGCCTAATATATCCCACCCACTAATGAAGAGATAATCAGTGTTATTCACTTCACATGTCAGTGCTCATAATGTTATGCCTGATCAGTGTACTTCACATAAGGAACAAAAGACTATCGTAAGTTGTATCGTGTGAATATTATGGTATATGAATATGGTAATCACCTGAATATTATACCATCTGATATCATTACCATGATGCGCCACAGGATTTTCTGTAAGAAGATCAATTTTATGTTCATCTCAGTTGTAATTGGACTGTCACTTTCATTTTATCAGCTTCCATCGCCTACAGCAACTTTCAGGAGTGAATGAATTTATGAAAATATGTTATTAATCTGTCTGTTATCATATCTTTCTGAGATTAAGTTACTTTATTGCCACCTCTTTATTCTCACGTCCCAACATAATCACAAGAGTTTTTCATTCTTGTCCCAAGAGTTCTGGGGTCTTGTTCAAATTTCAATTTTTTTTTGCCATATTTGACATTTTATTGTTTTTGTTGATTGTAGTCATCTTAAACTATAGATTTTACAGTGCACTATGGCATCCAGTCATCACAATGTGAGGTAGCAGTCATATTGTGAATGAACAGCTTGGGAATGTGCAGCAGGGGTCACATGTCTCTCTGCAGGGCATTTTGGGCTGTCTTGGGTAGAGCCAGCGGCTGACTGAGTGAAACTCTAATCAGAGGTGACAGCTGGGATAGGTGACTTCCAGGCTTTATTAATAATGTGCTATTTTATGCTCTTTACACTCTCAGACCAAAAGGCAGGCAGTGTGTGGCTATAAGTCCCCTTGGACAAGTTTCTGATGTTCTGTCTTAGATATTGGTGTTTAGTTCGTAAATCAGTGAATCAGTGTTTTGAATGAACCTTTTAACGAAATGAATCATTCACATTTCTATTCCATGTATTTTTCGATCTTGATTAATTGAAATTTATTGGTGGGAAGCTGGGAGCTACTGCACGAATATTATGTTACACCCTTCACCAAATGAGTCGATGGTGCTTTGAATCTGAACGACACACACTTGAAAGGGTTGAACCTGGACCTCATCTTTTGAAAAAAAAAAGAAAAAAAAAATCAACTTTTTTATGGAGGAGGATTTGCTGATCACTGAACTGAATGTCAGCCTGGCATGCCAGTCAAGAAGAAATGGAGGAAAGAATTTAGATCTACTTTAAATTGTCATTTTTTGTAAAAACACTTAAATGTTTTCTAAAGTGGCAGTTTGTGGACTTGCAAAGTTTCAACTCAAAAGTTCAAAACGAATCGGTTAAAAGATTCAGTGATTCACATACACACACACAAACAAACAAACACTTGTCGCCACCTACTGGCTGAACGTACTGTAGTGTAACCTGCAGTCACCAAACAAATTAGTGGATGAACGGATTTGAAAGATTCAATTCACTGGGATTAATTAAAATCCCCACCACTAGTTGAAGTCATTTGTCTCTGATAAAGTGCGTTAATTTATTTTTTATTTGCTCAGGTGTATAACATTTTGAAAATTTAATCTCTACACAATTACAATAAAATAATCCTACATGTTCATATTATTTTAATTATGAATTATCATAAATGGTTGATTCTTAATGTATTGATTCATTAATTTAATCAATTGTGACCTTGGACCTCAAAACCAGTCATAAGTCGCACGAGTATATTTGTAGCAATTGCCAACAATACATTGTATAGGTCAAAATTATCTATTTTTCTTTTATGCCAAAAATCATTAGGATATTAATTAAAAATCATGTTCCATGAAGATATTTTGTAAATCTCCTATTGTAAATATATCAAAAATTTACTTTTGTACGTAAAATGCGTTGCTAAGAACTTCATTTGTACAACTTTAAAAGCGATTTTCTCAATATTTTGATTTTTTTGCACCCTCAGATTCCAGATTTTCAAATAGTTGTATCTCGGCCAAATATTGTCCAAACAAACTATACATGAATGTAAAGCTTATTTATTCAGCTTTCAGATGATTAAAAAAAAGACCCTTATGCCTGGTTTTGTGTTCCAGGGTCACAATTAATAATCAGTTATTGCATAGCAATAAGATGAAATAGATGAAATGAAATAGATAAGTAGCCTACTAATAAATATCTTAGATAAAATAGCTGGTGGTCTCATTCATTCAAAACAGGTTTATTTTGGTTTTATTGTTTCAGTGCACTGTTTTTATCTATGGCTTTCTCCACTACCGGATAATATATTGACCACAGTAGATGCTTATAATAGTTTCATCCCAGCCTGGTGTGCTTTGTGGGGTCCGTCGGCCAACTGCGCATGCGTACTATCGAACAGTCAGCGCTAGACTGACACTAAACCCTCCTGTTTCCTCTTTATGCGCGTTCGCCGCTATAGCCAAACATAACACTGCTGCACTTTACCGCTGTGAGAACTTTTCAAACAGCTTAACATTTTTCTAGCTACTTTCTCACCAACAATATCATCATTTTTAATGGGCTTACTGTGAAATTTTCTTTTATAATTAGCATTTTCCTAATTTTCCTCCAAAATGCCCGAGTTCATATCAGTGGACGAGTTTATCGTGGAGACTTTGGAGGACTACAGCTCTCCCACCACCTCTTCCTTCTACACCAAAATGACAAGTTGCCGAAATTCCGCCAACAACATCGAGGAGGTATGATATTGTGCCTTTATGTGCTGCCTTCGCTTCTTATTTGGTCTTTGACAGTTGTACAGCATGATGAATGAAATGAAGGTGTTCTGTACTGTCCAACATCAGGAGCAGGTCTCAGTGTGTTTTTGTGAAGGCAATATGCTTTTTATCCTGTTTAACAGTGCCGTTCTGCATTGCAGAACTGCTTAAGCCAATGAACGTGTTGTCTTTCATATTTTCCCCCTGCGAACACTGCTTCAAACATTACTACAGCAGATACTGATGCTCTTTGTCTTGTTGAATCCATTGGGCTGAGCGCAGCCTATTTCCAACACCCCAAACCATGTGATTTTAAGATAAATCGTCAGTTAAAGTGTAGAAAATTATTGTATTCATATAATCAGGGTGCTTTTAAAAATAATTAATATCATGTATCTTCCTTTTCCTGTGGTTTCTGTAGCTATTATATCGTGTAATTAAAAGAGGAAGGATCTCGCTTTTCATTAACATCTACATTTCCTCGTCGTTATTTTTAAATAATTTTTGCTGTAATATATTTCACTCTTTACCTCATATTTTGCCGCTATCTCGCGCTTCTTATCGCTCCTCGTGCGTCAATACGAGCTTCTGCTGTATTATCACGAGCACGTGCCTTTCATCCAGTGTTTATTGAGCTGCATAAACAAAAGCCGGCTTAGGATTCATGGATCTTCTGGAGCTAAGGAACCAGCCCATGAATATGTCATGTCATGTTTCTGGATCCATCCATTGTTGTTGTTGTTGTTATTGAACCCTCAACCAATCATTGCCTTCTGTTTTTAGGGTTAGGGATGGGAGGATTGGTTGATAGAGATGTTGCTCCAGGACCAACAAAGGATGTTGATCCAGGATAGTGATTATGTTAGTGAAGATCATGTTGTGCATCTCACAGAAATCCTGCTAATGTGAAGTATTTTGACTGCTGTTTGTCATCCTTTATCTGCAAAAATTAATCTAAAGCAAATGAACAAAAAGGTGCTTTGCTCACTGTAAAATTTAACACAGAGGTGTCATTTTTTAATATATATATATATATATTAAATATATATAATATAATTAAAATGTATATGAATGCCATTAATTACATATTTAAAATCTAATATATACAATGAACTAAATAAAAAATGATTTATGTATTTATGTGTCATGACAATTTAATGACATTTTGTTTAAAGGTTGTTTATTCAATCTAGATTTTTATTTACATGTATTGCTTTAGATTTTATATATTATAATTTCATTTATAAAAATATTTTTATGTATTATGTAAATTTGATTTTATCATACACTAAAAACTATCAGTAAAAAAAACATATTTACACAGTAAAATACCGTTTTCCATTAAAACAGTAATATACCGTAAAACAATGCATTCTGGGTAATATTATTTGTCGTTTTTATAGTATAGGCCTCTGTTCTTAAAACAACAAATATTACCCAGAATGCATTGTTTTATGGTATATTACTGTTTCAATGGAAAACAGTATTTTACTATTTTTATATTTTTATTCATATATTTATTCGTCCCCTCAAAAACATATCGCATATTGCATATTTTTGACACAGCACAGGTCATCATGTTCCTATAAAGTTGCACACATTTATTTATTTTTATGCACAATGGCTCTTGGATAGTGTTAATTTTGAACCCCAGTTGTGCCAATTTGAAGCATACAGCGGGGTCAGGGTGGTAACAATTGAATGATGACTGCTTTAATAAGAGTGACATAGTGGAATGTGAAGTAACCATGGTGATGACCTGGTCTGTGCAATGCACAGCCATACAAATTGAACAGTGCATCACATTACATGCTTGATTGTTTGGGCTTCATGTGACAGGATAGCACCCTTAATATCTAGCGAGCTTTGCACACGCACAGCCTCAGGGGGGTTCAGGACAAAAGGGCTATAAGAGAGACTTGAGTGGTAGTCTTTCTTCTGAACTTGTCTAGAGTAAGCCTCCACTATCCAAATCATTCCTCAGCCTTTTATAACAGAAACCTCAAGACTCGTCTCAGACCAGACTTCATTAATGAAGGACACCTCTGTTTAATCTGCCTTAGTTCAGATTTACAGGCTCTGAAGCAAATCCTGCTGCTTGGACAAGACCTTCAAAACAACTTATTAGAAGCACAGGAGGGCGAATGTATGATTAAAGGGATAATTTACCTAAAAATGAAAAATCACTTACTCACTCTCATGTTGTTCCAAACTTTATTTCTTCAATGGAACATAAAAGAAGATATTTTGAAGAATGATTTTCTCCATATGATGAAAGTTAATGGAGCTCAAAACAACATTGGATCACATTGATTTTTTGAATCTCACTTGTTTTTTTATGTTTGAACTCGTGAAAAGTTTGATTAATCACTAACCTGATATTAAATTAAAGAGGATGAATGGAGAGGGAAATAAGACAACACAGATGCTTTGCCTTAATCTGCACTGACCTCAAGAGAGATAATGGGAACCCCATGCTATAATAGAGTCTCTGTTTGGGTCATGTGACTTAATGACAAAGCTGGAACTGGAAAGATTTCCCTGGACATTTCTGATGATGATCCAATACACACCTCAGCTATCTCCCTTCAACACAACATGGTGCTTCTGCGTTCCCATTGTATGTTTCTGAAAGTTAATTGAAATGAGGTGCGGTTTGGGATTAGCAGAGGCACCGGAGAGGAATAATGAAAGATAATTGGAGTGCTTGGATAATCTGCCACACCAACAGAAGCCTTGTTTTTCCTGTATTAAGTAAAGCAAGGTTACCCATTCATTCAGAGCAGAGACACCTGATATTACTATTATCCTTATTCCTGGAACATTTGGTGAGAATGAGCAAAGGTACACTCACTAATTTTTTCCTCATTAAAAAGTTTTATAGGCCTAAAGAAATGTATCTAAAAAGAATTGAAATTAATTATATTAATCTTTTAGAATAATAATACTACTGAGAGCACTACTGATTTTATTTTTTATAATAAAATAAAATGAAATGAATTCAACACGTAAAAGTAATTCATACCCCATTTGACCAAACCCTGTGGCATTGTTTCCCCAGGGAACCAGTTAAATGCATTATTGTGAATTACTGCAGCACTTTGTGCTATGAAAGCCAATTTGACGCACTTACCTAGTGATTTCACAAACATTGATCCCAATTTCTTTTAGACTTAGAGGGACAGTTCAGTTTCAAACCTGCATTTCTTTTGTGGAACATAAAAGGTTCAATACAGTCCAAGTCAGTGGTAACCTAGACTGGCTGGTTACCAATGTTTCTCAAAATATCTTGTTCCTTAGAAGAGTCATGTGGTTAAACACCCATTTAAAGGTTTATTTCAGTATATCATAAAGCCCCGTGGCAACACATTTGCTTGCAATGGAAGTGGTATCAGCATGTTATTTTATATCATAAAACATCTGCTGACTTCATGATAAACCTGCTCTGGATTCCCCATGTTGCTGAGCTTGAACTGAGTGGGTTTTATGCTATTTCTGAGCGTGTGTGTGTGTGTGTTTACTTCAAACCAGTCTCTTTAGTCTTTAGAGCACTGTGGACACAATATAAATAGCATGCCTCACCACTTTATAAGAGACCTACAGGTCTAAATAAGCGTTCATAGTAATTCTGGACTGTATTTTTTCATCTGGGCTTCCCCAGATGCTAGTGGAAAAAATTACCAGTTTCTAGTTAGTTTTTACCTGATCTTACTCATAACTGACAGTCAATGACTGTGAGGAAGTGAACTCTTCAATGGTTGCATGGTATTATTGTGATATAGTTTGAGTTTCACTTCTGGCCGTCTTGGTTAAGGACCTGAAATCCACCAGTTGTGAAGAAAATGAACTGTGTTTGTCTGTGTGGGCTTTGCTTCATTAAGCACAAAAGAGGGAGATAAACATCTGGTCGTGCTCCTCAATTATAAAATGCCTCAGAGCTCAAAACATTATTATTGCAAGTCTTATGGTGGATTCGTGACATGAAGCATGGGGCTTTTATGTGACAGTACAAGAAACATTGTGTCTGTTCTGTTGTGGTGAATGATTAACATTTGAAGTTATTTAAATTGGATTTTATTTCACATTTGAGTTCATGAATTATGACATTATTATAATGACATTATGAAATTAATGAATTTAGACATTGTTTTCTCCTTGGGAACAGAAACAAGCTTTGGAAAAATGACTTAAAGATTTGATTTAAGATGTGAGAAGCAGCATTGTTGTCAAAGGAACATCTTGGCAATTTGTAACTGGGATTTTTTTATGATCTATCCCTATAACTCAAAATGCTATGTGCCATACAGTGTTGCCAAATGCTTTCAATTGAAAGTAGCTAAAACTGGTAGCTAAATGTCACTAGATGACATCACAATGGCAAATTCATTGATCTATATAAATATGAATATAGATCAGTGGGCAAAATAAGAATCTAGATAAGGTTTGTCCAAGAAGGTGCTAGATTTGTTCCTAAACTTTTGAAAAAAGTCTCAAAAAGGGGCGGTGAAGTCACTAAATCTAGTGACAAAATCCCTAAATTGCCAACACTGGTTCCATGTTATATTATAATAATATATACAATATAATCCATTATTAAGATACTATTTCATATTTGGATGAAAACAGAGTAGAGTCAGCTAATAATTTAATTCTAAATTTAATTTGCTGTATTATATTACAATATTATATATTATCCTATATTAACATGTAATAATTTTTCATCTTCACTGATGTGAAATTATATGCCATATTATATTACATGATACTTGTCATAAAAGTATAATATTATATATTGTCCCATATTAAGATATATTTTTTCACATTTTTTGGGTAAACTCTAAATTTTATATTCATTTATCCATTCATTAAACTGCTTGTCCTCTTGAGTCGCATGCCGAATATTATATGCCATATTATAATATTATAGGATCCCATCTTAAGATATTATTTCATATTGGTGTGAAAAATATTCACAACAAAGTTTAAACAGAGTTTCTGCAGTTTAAGGAAACACAGTATGTAAAAGACTTCAATGCTTCCCTCCCAAGCACAATGGAAGGCATAATAAGATGGCGGTTCTTTTGGTTAAAAAATGTAAATGTAAACTGAACCAACAACATTTTGGTCACAACTTCATAAGCCCATGTTTACCATGAGTATTTATGGCTGTTTATCACTGGTCTTACTTTGTTCTATCCTTTCTATGTGCGCTTTGGGGAATTTCACAAGCACTAAATGCACACAAAAAGCCAATTCAAAAAGGCCAGGCACCATTGCTGCACTATAGAACAAAAGATCTGGGAGGTTAGTCATGCTGAGTACAGAATTCACACTCTGCCTAGTCAGGGGAATGTGAATTTCAGCATGGAATGCCGTTCCAGGTGAAAAATACCACACGGTTGAATTGTTATTGGCCCAGTGTACACATAACAGACCTAACTGGAAGAGCTAAAAATAAAGCCAAACATCCTTGATGCAAAACAAATATCTCTGAATGTGTTCGGTTCCTGTTTGCTTAATTTAAAGGGAAAGTTTGCCAAAAATTTTTATTTTGTCAGTATATATTCAAAATAGTGCCAGCATTTTCATTTTGGGATTAGCTATCCCTTTAAGTGTTGGTTATATGACAGTTGACTCTTGCTCAGTGTCAGATGATTTCACATCACACCCAACATGTTTCTCAATTTGGGCTGAGGAGTTCATTATGGGCTCTCTGAACTAATAACAGTGAATTACATTTTCCTCTTCACACTATCATGTGTGACACCAATGAATATAAATTGCTTATAATCCTTGCTGGCATTTGACAGGCCTGTTTCCTTAGAGAATAAAAACAGCAAGATAAGACATGAGTGTTAGAGATAGAGGTCCTCGGCTTTGAAACAGGAAGAAGTCTCCATAGAAACTAGGATTATTTTTAAAGGAAGTTGATTTCATCAAGGCTAAGAAGAACAAAGAATCTAGGTAAACTGAGTTTTCTGCGAAGTCATGTTACAGAGTTTCATGTTATGAAATTCCACCTGCGCACATAACATTCAGTACAATAAACATGACATGAATGTTATTAATGCAGGCAATTTTCGGGATTGACTACCATATTTACAGTTGACTCACTACTGTATGAACAAGAGTCTGTTCACACTGAACATGTTTTTGCATTTTCCCCATGATGCTTTTAAATGTGCTACATATACATATTTGTCCATTGTCCATTAACATGGCATTCTAAAAATTCAACAAAAACATGTCAAGTAGTGTATTCCTGCCTTAACATGGACTCTTCCAGACAAAAGGAAAATCTGTGGAAAAGTCCTGAAGTGTATTCCAATCTTTAGTGGGTGTTGTTGTCATTAAAGGGTTAGTTCACCCAAAAATGAAATTTCTGTCATTAATTACTCACCTTCATGTTATTCCAAACCTGTAAGACCTTTGTTCATCTTCGGAACACAAATTAAGATATTTTTTATTAAATCTGAGGGTTTCTGAACCTGACAACGTCATTGCACGTTTTGAGGTCCAGTAAAGACATTGTTAAAATAGTTCATGTGACAACAGTGGTTCAAATTTAATGTTATGAAGTGATGGGAATACTTTATGTGCGCAAAAACGAAACAAAAATAACAACTTTATTCAACTATTTATTGTCTCCTCGGTCAGTCTCCTATTCTGTTGACATAGTAAATACAGTGCAACGCTTCCGTGTTTACATCCGAACGCCGGCTCAGTATTGGCCGACACTGTACATGTGAGCACCACGACACATGCGTGATATTTTGACGTAGGAGCTGGCCAATAATGAGTCGGCATTCTGACGTAAACATGGAAGCGCTGCACTGTCTTCACTACATCAACAGTATAGGAGACTGACAGGGGAGAGAAGAAATCGTTGAATAAAGTTATTTTTGTTTTGGTTCAGAAACCCTCGGATTTCATCAAAAATGTCTTAATTTATGTTCCGAAGATGAAGGAAGGTCTTACGGGTTTGGAACGACATGAGGGTGAGTAATTAATGAAAGAATTTTTATTTTTGGGTAAACTAACCCTTTAAGTTCATGTGCAATGTAGTTCTTCAGAATTTCAACTTTTAGGGGCCGTTCACACAGAACGCGTCTTTGCGTCTAAAAACGCGAGACGCAGCGCTCAGAAGTGGTTTTAACCCTTAAACAGGCAAGAGTGGAAAATGATAAGCAAAAAATATTTTCATGTAATTTTTTATATCATCTGAGCTTAAGTAAAACATATCCAAAAGAATTTTTGAAATATTTGATATATTTTGGATTTTATGAGTTGTGACTCCCAGGTCACGTTGCCTGATTAGGGTATAAAAAAAGGACCAAGTCATTAATCTGTTAACTGTTACTGGCCTACTTGCGACTGCACGCTTAAAACAATTATATCCTATACTTTCCCTGATGTAATGTTGACAAATTATATATCATTCAAAAGCTTACGAACTCAAGATTCAGCCTGTGAAAACCATTTTGAAATCGGACCTTGCTTTACCATAAAAATGGTACTTTAATTTCTTTTAGCAAGCTCCTCACCTAGTGGGTGGTGTCAGGTTTTGTATTACACAATTTATTTGAACTACTTTATAAAAAAAAACTTTTCTAATCTTGACAAAACACATATCATCGGAAAGTTCTGAGTCTCACGGTCTCATCTGCCAACTGTTTTTTGAAATTGAGACTGAAATGTATAAATTTGATACAGGAGAATGCATAAAAAAACACCCAGTGGCTATTTTTGGTACAACGCCTAAAAATCTCATGGGAAGTTACATTTTGTGATATCAAATTAAAATTTAGAACACAAATTGGTTAGACATATGACTTTGATTTGATAGTAATTTTAGAGTAAAAATTATTTTGTAAAATATACATTTTATATAAAATATTTACAGTACAGTCCAAAAGTTTGGAACCACTAAGATTTTTAATGTTTTTAAAAGAAGTTTCATCTGCTCACCAAGGCTACATTTATTTAATTAAAAATACAGTAAAAAACAGTAATATTGTGAAATATTATTACAATTTAAAATAACTGTGTACTATTTAAATATATTTGACAACGTAATTTATTCCTGTGATGAAAAGCTGAATTTTCAGCATCATTACTCGAGTCTTCAGTGTCACATGATCCTACAGAAATCATTCTAATATGCTGATCTGCTGCTCAAACATTTATGATTATTTTCAATGTTGAAAACAGTTGTGTACTTTTTTTTCAGGATTCCTTGATGAATAGAAAGTTCAAAAGAACAGCATTTATCTGAAATATAAAGCTTCTGTTGCATTATACACTACCGTTCAAAAGTTTGGGGTCAGTAAGAATTTTTATTTTTATTTTTTTGAAAAGAAATTAAAGAAATGAATACTTTTATTCAGCAAGGATGCATTAAATCAATCAAAAGTGGCAGTAAAGACATTTATAATGTTACAAAAGATTAGATTTCAGATAAACACTGTTCTTTTGAACTTTCTATTCATCAAATAATCCTGAAAAAAAATATTGTACACAAATATTTTGTACAATTGTACACATTAAATGTTTCTTGAGCAGCAGATCAGCATATTAGAATGATTTCTGAAGGATCATGTGACACTGAAGACTGGAGTAATGATGCTGAAAATTCAGCTTTGCCATCACAGGAATAAATTACTTTGTGAAATATATTCAAATAGAAAACAGTTATTTTAAATTGTAATAATATTTCACAATATTACTGTTTTTTACTGTATTTTTAATTAAATAAATGTAGCCTTGGTGAGCAGACGAAACTTCTTTTAAAAACATTAAAAATCTTAGTGGTTCCAAACTTTTGGACTGTACTGTAGAGTACATTTGATTTACAGTAAATGTAATCATTTTTAAAAAAAAAAAAAAACAAGACCAAACTTATGTCTATATTCCAAAACATTCTTAAATTACAACCATTTGTAGTGTAGTGTTACGTATATTCTCAAAAAGGGGAGCAACAGTTTTTTTTAATATGGTTACCTTAGACTTTTCCACTCTTAGGGTTAATCCCTTTTTTATACCCTAAACAGGCAACGTGACTCAGGAGTCACATACATTTCAAAACGTGCTAAATAACAACATAAACAACATATGACAAAAAAATTTTCTTCAGCACCCTAAGACATTGTTCAGAATTAATGTTAGCAGTAATATAATTTTTTCCCCAAAAGAAAAGTAAGTTTAATATATAATTATCTACTTCAAAATCTGAATGTTCTCCACAACTGGCAGCCATGTTGGATTTAGATCAGGCTGATTAATAGATCACTGAAAACTTGAAGCAAATCATGTGACCAGCATACTTGAGACAGACCAGGCATTGATAAATGATAAAAGGATTTAATAAAAAAATTGTTCTTATGCCCCAAAAAAGACAATAAAAACTATGTGACTCGTGAGTCACGTTGCCTGATTTAGGGTTAAAAAAAGCGCAGCATAGAACGCGAGAGTCTCGAGACGCGCCTTTGAGACGTTGATGCAATAACGACAATAACGGAAATAATAGAAATAGGCAAACTGCAGAATTTACAGATACAAGTTTTGACATGGAAAAAAAGAAAATAAGATAATAATGAGCGCCTCCGCCGCCATGTTGCCATTATATAAAACAGTTGTCATGTCAACTCGCAACGCTTGCCCCGCCTCCAAGTTCTTCTGATGTTGAAATTCTTTTAACTTGACACGGCGTCTTAAAAACGCGGCGCTCGTGTGTGAGGCGCTGCAAAAGACGCGAGACGCGAGCGTAACGGTCATGCACGTCCGTAAAGCGCGTGTTTACATAGAAAAACAATGGGAAAGTAGCGCATTGGAATAGAAAAACGCGTTCTGTGTGAACGGCCCCTTACACGCAGCGCCGCTCATCAATGTCAGTTTCAAAACAGTGGACCAATCAGACGAACTTGGAGGCGGGGCAAGCGTTGCGAGTTGGCATGACAACTGTATTATATAATGGCAACATGGCGGAGGAGGCGCTCATTATTTTCTTTTTTTCTTTTTTTCATGTCAAAACTTGTATCTGTAAATTCTGCAGTTTGCCTATTTCTATTATTTCTGTTATTGTCGTTATTGCATCACGTCTTAAAGGCGCGTCTCGAGACTCTCGCGTTCTATACTGCGCTTTTTTAAAGCCACTCCTGAGCGCTGCGTCTCGCGTTTTTAGACGCAAAACTATCTAAATGTACAGTTTTGTATATAATAGACTTCTCAGTTTGATCCTCAGTGGCACGTACAGAACATGGCAGCTGATCTATCTCCTTTTTCTCTCAACTAAAGCAGACAAATGAATCTGCTTTGCCAAAAGCTCTTTGGGGACACCCTCAGGTCTTAAACCCAAACCTTTTTTAGTCAATAAGACTTTGGAGATTCTCTTTTTGTGAAAATGTGATTATGCTAAATCACCTGTGATTAAAAAGATGGGAGCTGTTCAGGACAGAGCTAAATGGGCTGATGGGATATGAGCTAGGGAAGTGTTATGACCCTTTGCAGGGCTTCGTTCTATACCCTGAGGAACAAACTGTTTATCCTGAGTGAAGGGAGGGATAATTGGGACAGGAAATACAGTTTCCTATTAAATCTGTGTAGAAACTAGACATTCATAGACTGTAAAACTGCAGGCATGTTGCAATACTGTATGGAATGAAATCTTGTTCACAAGGCCACATAATGAATCACATGCTTTCTTATTGTACAACATGCGCACTAAACTGATGTGGTAGATGAAAATACATTTTAAAATGTGCCAAATTGTTAACGATTTCACCTCAGCACAACAGTCACACACACACACACAGCAATGTATCATGCTCTCAGATGGCAAGCGACTATGAAGCTGTTAATTAATTTTTCCTTGTTTGCTCTTGCTTATTTAGTGACACAACAATCAGACTTCATGCTCCAGTTACTGCCTTATAGTAACCAGATTGTTGCTTAATTCTGTAGTAGATTCGATTTTAGTATAGAAAATGTATCAGGTGTAATTTCAGCAGTCCAGTTTCAGAGTGCAAACTCAAGTTTCAACTTTCAAGTTTATTATATTTATAAAGCACGTTTAAAGCAACCTTGGTTGACTAAAGTGCTGTACAAAGTTACCTATGTCTATCACCAAAAATTAAAATAGACATTCACAAGATGTTAAACGCACAAGAAGGCAGATAGGTTTTCAAAAGACTTTTGAACTCAGACACCGTGGGCGCTGTTTTGATAGATAAAGGCAATTTGTTCCACAACTTTGGGCCAGCTACTACCAAAGCTCTGTCCCCCCTGCATCGCAGTCTAGATCTGGGTACCTGTAATAGATGACTGGTCTGTGATCTGAGTGATCTGACTGGCTTATGCTCAGTAACCAACTCTGAGCCTTTTATGATTTCATAATCATTTCATGATTGCGTGTAATTGCTGTTTTTGAAACAGGAAATATGTTTCTGTAAGGAGCCATTTCAAGTTCCATTTGTGGTTTATGTGTGTTTCTTTGTGTTTATGTGTATTTCAACACCATTTTAAAGGTGCCCCTACAACTTTTTAAAAAAAAATGTAATATAAGTCTAAGGTGTCCCCTGAATGTGTCTGTGAAGTTTCAGCTCAAAATACCCCATAGATTTTTTTTAATTCATTTTTTTAACTGCCTATTTTGGGGCATAATTAGAAATGAGCCGATTCAGGGTGTGTGGCCCTTTAAATCTCGTGCTCCACGCCCCAAGAGCTCGCGCTTGCCTTAAACAACATAAAAAAAGTTCACACAGCTAATATAACCCTCAAAATGGATCTTTACAAAGTGTTCGTCATGCAGCATGTCTAATCACATAAGTACAGTGTTTATTTTGATGTTTACATTGATTCTGAATGAGTTTGAGGCTATGATCCGTGGCTAACGGCTAATGCTACACTGTTGGAGAGATTTATAAAGAGTGAAGTTGTGTTTATGAATTATACAGACTGCAAGTGTTTAATAATGAAAATAGCGACGGCTCTCTTGTCTCCGTGAATACAGTAATAAACGATGGTAACTTTAACCACATTTAACAGTACATTAGCAACATGCTAACGAAACATTTAGAAATACAATTCACAAATATCACTAAAAATATCATGTTATCATGAATCATGTCAGTTATTATCGCTCCATCTGCCATTTTTTGCCATTGTCCTTGCTTGCTTACCTAGTCTGTTGATTCAGCTGTGCAGATCCAGACGTTATTGGCTGCCCTTGTCTAATGCCTTTCATAATGTTGGGAACGTGGGCTGGCATATGCAAATATTGGGGGCGTACACCCCGACTGTTACGTAACAGTCGGTGTTATGTTGAGATTCGCCTGTTCTTCGGAGGTCTTTTAAACAAATGAGATTTATATAAGAAGGAGGAAACAATGGAGTTTGAGACTCACTGTATGTCTTTTCCATGTACTGAACTCTTGTTATTTAACTATGCCGAGGTAAATTCAATTTTTGAATCTAGGGCACCTTTAAACAAATTGAAGTGACTTATGAATATATGGTCTGGAATGAAAATACATTTACGTTTATGCATTTGGTAGATGCTATTATCCAAACTGATTTACAGTGCATTCAAGATACACTACCGTTCAAAAGTTTGGGGTCTGTAAGATATTTTAATGTTTCTGAAGGCTGCATTTAGGCTATTTGATCAAAAACACAGTAAAATCAGTGATATTATGAACGATTATTACAGTACATTTTAAAATGTAATTTATTCCTGTGATGGCAAAGCTGAATTTTCAGCATCATTACTCTTCAGAAAGACTTCAGAAATCAATCAAATTTGCTGATTTGGGACTCATTATCAATGTTGAAAAGAGTTGTGGTGCATAATATTTTTGTGCAAACATAAAACTCAGGATTCTTTTATGAATAGAAACCTCCGTCTTATTCACTAATCCAGTCTTAAAAAATGTGCTGGTATCTGCTAAATGCATGAATGTGAATTCCTAACTCATTGTTGATGAGATCCTTCTTTTTTCTTTCAAAAGGCCTTGGACTCTGACCGCACAATCTTGCAGAAAATGAAGAAAGCAGCCAAAGCAAAGAATATCTCTGGTCAAGGTAACATGAAATAATATTGAATCTGTTGGGTTTATTACTTTAAATGTGCGAGAAAGTACCTAAAAGGGTATCATTTCTCGTTTAGTCAGGTGTTTTGGTTAGGTGCTAGCAACATTTTGTCACAAATGCAAGTCTTCACTCTGACATAGTTGTTTTGTTTTTATTTCATTCACATCAAACTGTAAGAAGCATTCATTTATTTTTGATCCTGTGTTAATACATTAGAAAGATTGAAAGGGCATGCAAAGCATTTCTTCCCGCCCAGCTATGAATATGAATGAAGTGGAAAGCAAATCCCCCTATGAGACCCAAACCCATCAACACCTCTTTCTGTTTTTAGTGTCACATGCCTTTAGTCAAATTTCCCTGTTTTGTTGGTTATATTTTCATGGTTTGTGCTGAACTTCTGCTGCTGTTCTCCCTCCAGACCACATATTACATTTGGAGTCATACATCAATTCCATGGAGAAGCTGGCTGTAAATTTCCGCAACAATGGAGAACAGGAAGTGGCCTCTGCCTTTAATAAGTTTGCAGAATTCTCCAAAGAACTGCTGATGCCAATGAAGAACTTGGTGAGACACATGCTCCAGGGAAGGTTTTCTGTTAGGCTTCTGCATAATCCCAAAGAGAATTTTAATATTAGCCACAGTTTGGACTTACAAGATAGGCCTTATCTGCAAACAGCTTAGCTTCCCCACCAAAGGTTTTCTCACCTCCCTGTCCACAGTTCCTTATCCTTTCCTGACGTGTTCACATTCAATTGATTTTAAAGTAAAAACCATGTTTTAATGTGCTTGTTTGCAACTAGGCAAGCATGTGCTGACATAAACTAGGTCTAAATGTGTTTTGCCAGCTTACAATTTCCGTTTTAATATTTCTGTTTTATCAGTTGAAGAGCATGTTGCACAACATCAACTTCTTCCTGGACTCGCTGGTAAAAGGGGATCTGAAAGAGGTCAAAGGTGTAAGTTGAACTACAATACAATACATTACTGTCTTGGGTTTGCTTTGTAAATGTATAGATTGTGATTATTTAGGTTTCATTTTAGTATTTTAACTTCCTTTATAGGCAAGTACTCAAATCGTTAGGCTGATAGTGTCATTTGTGATGCAAAATGGTAAAAACTAAAAACAATAAAAAATTATAAAAATATTATTAAATGTAAAATAAATCAAATATTTTACAAATAAATTCAGAAATATTCAATTAAAATATGTTAAATGTATATGAACGTTTAAAACTTCATAGGTTTAAAGAAAAAAGTACATTTGGTAACTAATTTTATAAGTTTAATAAATCACATTTGTATAAATATTGCCTTTGCCAGGACATTTTTTTATAGAACCAAACTGTATACCATTATAGTGAATGATTACCATATTCTTATACTATGGTAGCAAAAAAGAGGAAATGACAATGGTACCTTGTCCAAAAAAAAAAAAAAAAAAAATGTTACCATGTGACTTTTTTGATACTTTTGATTAGTCTTCCAGTATATATGGTGAAAATACAGATGAAATATGCTGGATATTATATCCCAGAAGGCAACAAGACATGTGTTCTCTGCCTCTACAAGCAGAAATCCATTACATAGATCATTACCATAAGCACAGTGTTTAATGTGAGCAGATGGTAAAAAGACAAATGATGACTTCTCTTAATTCTGTCTTGATTCTCGTCTTTTACTGTAAGATGATGTAAATCTCTGTTCTAACTCTTTGTTTTCATCTTGTCAGGACCTGAAAAAGCCTTTTGACAAAGCATGGAGAGATTATGAGAATAAATTGTGAGTGCTTTTTATAACACTGTTTTTAAATGAGGCTTATTCTGGCCATTTGTGTCTGTGTTTTTTGACACCCAGTGAGCGCTGGTTTATTTTGATTCATTAGACGAGATATTGCAAAAGCTTCAAAATAAGAAAGAGAAAACATTTTATCCCTTGTCTCTGTCACGACATTCTGTGTGTGCGTTTCAAGCAACCAATTTTAGAAACTGTGTAGGATATATTTTTTTGTGCCTCATGTGTTACATATTCTCTGCAGCATCACAATCACTTTCTCTTGTTCTTTTTTTCTCATATTTCTTTTCATCTTTATTACATGCCATGGTTGTTTAAACCAGTATTTCTCAACATGTTTTGCATTATGTACCTTCACAACAACATCAGTAGGGCTGAAGTGTTCCTTCATAGACAACAAATCAGGTCCTTTCTGCTCATATTACAATGGGTATCATGTAGCAATAACCTTAATAGTATAAAATTCACTTTTTAAAATAAAACTGTGGGAGGAGACTCAAAAGTAGCACATACATTCTCATCTTTGTGTCATTCACACACACATATATATAAAAAAAGATTAATCACAATTAGTTGACATTTTAATCTATTAGAAAGCAAAAAATATTTTAAGTCAAAAAATTTATATCGTAGGTTTAACATAGCAAAATCGAAAACTCATGACCTTCTAATCTAACTTCCTGATCCTTGATTATTACCAGAGATCCTTCCAGTACTTCCTGTATCGTTATTTTGCTCCTTCTAATTTCTGTTCTTCATTTAATTGCAATTCTCATAAGTGTCTCGCTTCACTTCTCTTACAATACTTTTGTATTGTGTTTCTAATTTACTCACAAATCAAACACATAGCATCTGTTTGTCTGTTATGTAGTGCTACACAATACAAAAGTCCACTTTCTGTCTCCTTCAGCACTAAGATCGAGAAAGAGAAGAGGGAACTGGCGAAGCAGTATGGTATGGTGCGCACAGAGGTGAGCGGAGGAGAGATTGCAGAAGAGATGGAGAAAGAGCGCAGGATGTTCCAGCTACAAATGTGTGAAGTAAGATCCGCTCGTGTTTGTGTAAGCTGCTATAGAGGAACATGACAGATATTGTTAGATTAATGCTGAGATCAGCGCATCTGTGTTATCATCAGTATGACACTTAACACTCCATTATGAATTAAAATTGTTGAGTTATCAAATTGTCCTTATGATATTGTTGAAAGACTAAACCAGAGGATCTCAACATTTTTGTCCGCCCATTGTCCGCAACAATATTTGAAGCCCCCCCCCCCAACTCACAATTTCTACCCAATAAAATATCATAGCCTAACTAGAAGTATGTAATCTGTCCCGGTATGTGGCTGTAATGAGCACGCAAGGACGAGTACAAAATAAATAGTCCCAAATGACACACTATGCACTTATACACTATGTACTTATGCACTTTGTACAGTACTCATCCATGTAATGTGTGTGAATTTTATAAGGTTATTTTGTCATTCAGCACAGTCTGATAGCCCCTCCCCCTGCGCTGCGTAATAAAAGCTGCATGAAGTTTCCAACATTCCACACTTTGTTTTTTTCTGTTAATTTAGTGCATCATCTGGGTATTTAAAGTGCACTTTTTCTTTTTGGAACTTTCAGTGTGAACACACTACCTGCACTATTTATACTTAAAAACTTCATAGAATAGAGCATTAGTACGCAAATTGGAATGCACCTAGAGAGATAACAAGGTAACTTAATGAACAACAGGTGAATGTAATCCAATCAGAAACCATAGACACTAACTAGCAAACAAAACTCAGGAAAAGCGGCATAGGGAACAGAATGAAAACGAAACCAAAACAAAAAGAGATCATTACAGAAATATCTTGATTTTTAGTTGTTTTAGCTTATTTTATGCTTGTTTTGTCTTACTTTAAAGGGATAGTTCACCCAAAAATGAAAATTTGATGTTTATCTGCTTACCCCCAGAGCATCCAAGATGTAGGTGACTTTGTTTCTTCAGTTGAACACAAATGCTGATTTTTAACTCCAACCGTTGCCGTCTGTCATTCTTATAATAAGAGTGGACGGGAACTCGAACGATAAGAGTCTAAAACACTTCCATAGACAAGTCCAAATTAAACCCTGCGGCTCGTGACGACACATTGATGTCTTAAGACACGAAACGATCGGTTTGTGTGAGAAACCGAACAGTATTTATATCATTTTTTACCTCTAATACACCACTATGTCCAACTACATTCAGCACTCGATTCGTAAGGTCTGATCGCGCTCTGACAGCGGCAGTGATGTCTAGCATTCATTGAAGTATATGCGCGAGACATCACTGCCGCTGTCAGAGCGCGATCAGGCCTCACTAAGCGAGTGATGAACGGAGTTGGACATAGTGGTGTTTTAGAGGTAAAAAATGATATAAATACTGTTCGGTTTCTCGCACAAACCGATCGTTTCGTGTCTTAGGACATCAATGTGTCGTCACGAGCCGCAGGGTTTAATTTGGACGGATGGAAGTGTTTTAGACTCTTATCGTTCGAGTTCCCGTTCACTCTTATTATAAGACTGACAGACGGCAGCGGTTGGAGTTAAAAATCAGCATTTGTGTTCAACTGAAGAAACAAAGTCACCTACATTTTGGATGCTCTGGGGGTAAGCAGATAAACATCAAATTTTCATTTTTGAGTGAACTATCCCTTTAAATGATTTTAAGTCATCTTGAGGCCCCCCTTGGAAGTTTGTTGAGGCCCCCTAGTGGGCCCTGGGCCCCTGGTTGAGAACCACGCCTCTAAACAGTCTCTGACAGATCTCTTATGCTCACCAAGGCTGCATTTATTTGATCAGAAAATAGAGTAAAATTGTAATATTGTGAAATATTATTACTATCTAAAACATTTGTTTTCTATTTTAAAAATATTTAAAAATGTAATTTATTCTTGTGGTGCCAAAGCTGAATTTTCAGCATCATTACTCCAGTCTTCAGTGTCATATGATCCTTCAGAAATCATTCTAAAATGCTGATTTGATGCTCAAGAAACATTTCTGATTATTATCAATGTTGATAACAGTTGTGCTGCTTAATGTTTTGTTAGAAAATGTAATGTATTCTTAAGGATTCTTTGATGAATAGAAATTTCAAAAGAACAGCATTTATTTGAAATTGATTTTTTTTTTTTTTGTAACAATGTAAAAGTCTTTACTGACATTTTTGCCACATAAAAGTATTCATTTTTTAAAATCTCATCTGTTTTCCTCCTAAACAGTACCTCATCAAAGTAAATGAAATTAAGACTAAGAAAGGAGTAGACCTGCTACAGAACCTCATCAAACACTACCACTCTCAGTGCAAGTAAGTCTATGATAAAACTGTGATTTTTGAAGGTTTTAGAAGTTTATCATGCATTTCTATGGATATAGAACAATCCTTCAGATGAAAAGTCCTTGTAAACCAATATAATCCATCCCCCACAACAGAGTTGTCCTATGAAATGAACCATACCATGGCAAAATGAACAAAGTCATCTGTGTGAGGAGAAATCTCTGGGCCAGGCAGCGCACCTGTGCCTGCTTGGCACTATCACCATCAGTGTTTAATGCATGTTTAGTGTGACTGATTGCCTTGCTTTATAGTCACATCCCTCCACGCTCGAGTCTGTCACGCTGTTTTAAATGTGACTGGAATTTGAAAGGATGAGAAACCATTGAAATAAAGAGGAAGAGAGACGCTGTTTTGTTACGGGATCTATAATTAAAATAGCTTTCTCCTGTCAGTTTCTTTCAGGAGTGTCTGACTGCAACGGAAAAGCTGAAGCAGTACATTGAGACCCTTACCGGACAGCTGAGCGCTGTGAGTGATTCTGCCCATGTTTATGGCTTGCACAGAAATGTTCTTAAAGTATGGGGCAGATGACATGCTGTCGCTCACATCTTACCTTACAATAATAAGCCACATTCACAATTACGAAAGTGGAAGAAATCAAGTTGAACAGCCCTCTAAAGTTTTTTCATATGCTTTCATTCATGCTTTTGTGTTGCCAATGGCTTCTTACACAAACTACTCAAATCTCAAACAGACGGCAACAGGTTCAACTAAACTATATTGTGATGCTGTGTGAAAAGGAAAGAGATACTAATACTACTGCTACCACTACTACTAATAATAATAATATATTGGCATATAAATAATTATTGTTGTTGTTGTTATTGTTCTTTCTATTATTATTAAATTATTACTAATTATTATTACTATTACTAATCCAGAATATAATAATAAAATAAATTTAAGTACAATAAATAAAAATAAAGGCAATATCAGTGCAAAATATACAAGCTAATGAACTAAAAGGAAACAGGTATGTAACTCAATTAGAAACCAAGGCAACTAACAGTGAATGAGAAAAAAAACAAAAAAAAACACAATGAAACCAAACATAACACTTACAATTACTAATCCAGAAATAATATTAATTTTCCACCTTTCATATCGTACCATAACGTGATTAAAGGCACAATATGTAATTTTTCGTCACTAGAGGTCACTTTTTCAAAACAAAGGTGTAGCTTGATGACACCTTGATTTCGCGGAATCATGGGAGGTGTTGTCTTCACGCCTACATCCGGTGGAAAAGAATCCGTCGGGACTCTGGCAGAAATCATATTCGTGGATGAGCTAATGCATTAAAGATTTATTAACATTACTGTAGTATGAAGCAGGGTGTTGGAGCAGAACAAGGCCGCTGGAGCGATTGCTAATGAGAGACAAGCGCGACACGTGGCTCAAGAGCAGTGGAGCTTTTATTATGCCGCAGATGATACCGGTCATGCATATTTGGTGTAAAGAAGTGCTGTTTTATCATATTAGATACATGTTTTGTGTTGAAAGTTGTTATAATGCTACTCTGTGTTCGCTCGGCGGCTACTATTAGACACTTGTTGCACACTGCAGTAAGCTAGATCGATATTAGTCATAGTAAAACATGGTACTCGTGGTAAATCAAGAAAACGAGACTTAAACAATAAGACTTACTGTATTGAGCGATAAAACCGGAAACCGAGGGTAACGCGCATATGATGTCATTGATAGGCGACGCATGGACATGGTCCATGTTCTGGTTAAAATTGCTTATTTCTCTGGATTTAAACATTCTTGGAATCATTTGGGATCATTTAACCCTTATGCGGTCTTCGGGGTCTTTTTGACCCGCAAATGATGTTTGCTCAAATTTTAAAAAAAATGTTCTCTTTGTCCAAATGGCATGAGACTTTGTACGGTGGTTAACACTTTTAAGATCTACAAATAAAAAAAAAATTGGAGGGATATCTTGTTTTTATGTTAGTGTAAAAAAAAAGTTACGTTTGTGGTCTTCGGGGTCTCTGGAGACCCCGGTCAACAAAATGTAATTTTGTAACAGTATAATATATTTTTTAAAAACCAATGTAATTTTACTCTGTATATTAATGTTTTTTCTCAACATTTGTGCAGTTTTTGGAGGATTTGTGATTTCTGTTAAATTTATATAAATAAATTAAAAAATATTTTTTGAAATAGGCATTTTATGCATAAACATTTATGTAAAATTCACTTTATAAAAGGCCCAGATTTCTAACTTTCATTCATGTGGATAACATGGATAATTTGACATGGTTTAGTGGAAGATTTTTGCCCATCTTTTGAAAAATGCAGTTTTAAAAGTAAAAAAAAAAAAACACTTTTACCAGTAGATGGCTGCAGAGCTCCACTATTTGCTATGTGCTATTTGAATGACTGAAAGACGTGTTTGCACACGCTTTTTTCAGTTGGATTCATATCTAAATGTTATGAAATCACAATTATAACAATAAAAATTACTTTGTCAAAGTTTAGCATTTTTTGTGCAGGGCAAATCGGTTCCCATTCAGTCGGTCACGTTCGACGTATGTCTCCGTTCCCTCCTTCAGGGAATGAGGGTTACCTTTGCAACCGAGACGTTTTTCAATAATAATTTTATAATAAAAATAATAAAATAATAAAATAAATAATTTTTCTTTTTGTGTGCGTGCGTGTGCGTGTGAGCATGTCCATTTTGTATTGGGGATGTTTTTTGCATTTTTGGAAGTGTGCCACTTCATTTCTGTCTGTGTGTGTTGTGCGTTGTTTCTGATTTTGAGAATGGATTTTGTCCAGTTTCTAAGTGGGGTCTCTGTGGGTTAAATTATTAATATATTTTTGAAAAACTGATTTTTTTCAGTACAAAAAATGCTAAACTTAGTAAAAAGTAATTTTTATTGTTATAATTGTGATTTCATAACATTTAGATATGAATCCAACTGAAAACAATTTGTGAAAAGACGTCTTTCAGTCATTCAAATAGCACACAGCAAATAGTGGAGCTCTGCAGCCATCTACTGGTAAAAATGATAGTTTTTTTACTTTTATAACTGCATTTTCCAAAAGATGGGCAAAAATCTCACACTAAACCATGTCAAATTATCCATGTTATCCCCATGAATGAAAGTTAGAAATCTGGGCCTTTCATAAAGTGAATTTTACATAAAAAGCTGCTTTTGCATAAAAACCTATTTAAAAAAATATTTTTAAATTTATTTATATAAGTTTAAAAGATATCACAAATCCTCCAAAAACTGCACAAATGTTGAGTAAAAACATTAATAAACAGAGTAAAATTACATTGGTTTTTAAAAAATATATTATATTGTTACAAAATTGCATTTTGTTGCCGGGGTCTCCAGAGACCCCGAAGACCACGAGTGTAGTCCCTTATGCGAAGACCGCATAAGGGTTAAGTACACAAGGCAACAAAATATATAACATTGTTCTAGTGTTTTTTGGATATTTTAATCCAAAAATCTTACATATTGTGCCTTTAAGACTTTAATGTGAAATAGTAAAGAATTGTCCAAATATTTGTAGCGCTTGACAGCTCTACTTTTTAGTTTAGCATCATTATACTAAACTAGACATTTCAATTCAATTCAGGGAGTAATGGCTCACTTGTGGAAAGGTCAGAATGCATAAAAAATCATTGAAATCCAAACTGACATGAAATAATTTAGACAGATAACCTGTACATCATCTGTCAAGCAATTTGATAGATTAGGCCCTGTATACTCAAAATCCATTCAGACAAACAGGATCAGCCCTGAGTGTGTGTGTGTTCATGGTCATGCGGGCTAATCGGTATTCAGAGCACAACTCACTTTGCAGCAATTAAACTTAGGATGAGCATGACATTGGCTCCAATCATTCAGTCTATGCTGTCCTACAGATCCCCAGTGTATTCATATTTCTTCATACTATCCCATAAGCGAGGTCTTTATTTTTAAATTGAAAAGTGCTGAGGATCCTTTGCATCTTTTGTTCATTCTCAGCCAAATATATCTCAATTTTAGAGAGTAGATTGCTCATGCTGAGCAGCGTATGACTTTTGGGGAATTGTTCTGCATCTTTATGCCATCCCATCATCCCCCAAGCTAATAGTGCATTCACGGTGTTCCTTCATCTCCTTCTGTGTGCTTTGTGTAGTCAGCCCCGATCAATAGTTTGTAGGCTATAAATAGTTAAGTCGATCATCTCAATACGTGTACACCTACACTGATATAACCGAGTGACTCACATTGAAGTATTAGCAGTGTTGGGGTGTAATGAATTACTAGGTAATTTAATTACATTTCCCCCAAAAAAGGGAATACTTTTAATTTTTATGTAATTTAATTACAGTTAACCTCTGATGTAATTACATTAAAAATTGTATAGACTATAGAATAACAATAGTGGATTCCACATCAAAATAAATTTTAGTGCAACCTTCTCCCTTTAAATACTTTGGTCAGTTAAAGAATAATTTATGCAGTTTTATATTATTTATATGAAAGAATTAAAGTTTCATGTCTATCCTTGTATTGTTCAACTGGTCAAGGTTTATATAGGATTTAGACAGTAATTAATAAGTAATGCAATTCGTTTGAGAGAGAGTAATTAATATAGTAATATAATTACACTGTTGAAGATGTCATTAGTAGCTAATAATTGATTACTTTTTTCGAGTAACTTACACAACACTGAGTATTAGTGGTGTTTACTTACGTTAGAGATTAAAACAAACCCAGAATGTTAATGATAATAACCTTTATCCTGCTAAAAAAACAATCTTAAACTATCCTAATGCAGATTAAGCTAGTCTAGCTGGACTCCTAGTCTGGCCAATCTGCTGTTTAACTGGTTTAGCTGGTTAAGCCTGCTTATTTTGTAGCTTGACCAGCTAACAAGCATATCAATTTTCTCTAATCTAGCAACCAGGATTATTACTGTTAACTAAAACTATTTAAAAAATTTGTTTGTGAAATAAACTGAAATAAAATTAAAATATTTGATGAAAAACAGAAACTAAGTGGAAATTAGAAATGTTGCCTTGGCAGCCAACATCCTAGATTTTCACTCTAGACCACAAAGAACCCCAACAGTGTGGCTTTTGTTTGCTTGGATCACGCCGCATCAAGGTTACCCGCCTCCACCGCTCTACCTCACGCTGACACAATCAGGGAAGAAATCAGCGCTGTAAATCCCGGTTAAGCACGAATTTGTGGTTGATAAAGCAGACGGCGTCTTTCAGCTGCAGTGATGTTGTGAGTGACAGACAACTTAATGAAAGGGCCATTGTCTCACCTAAAGCTTAAGTAATTACGCTTAGAAAAACACAGCTGGAGGAATGTACAAGGAGGAGAGGAAGTGTAGGATGTGTTTGGTGAAATTTAAGTGCGTGTGTGTATGTGTGTTTATACAGATCAAACATAAGCAGGATGAGGAGAAGAGACAGCTCTGTTCTCTCAGAGATCAGCTCAGACCTGCTCTGCAGCCCGAATTCAAAGAGGTAAAGAATGACACTATTTACACCTCATTCCCGCTTCGTTTGCACACACACTTTTCCCGCTTTACCTCTTGCTCAAATTTCTCATGCTTACTTTCACCTCTTACACTCCCAGCTGTTCCGTTTACAAAGTCTAAACAGGATTTTTTAACAATTCTTCTGGATATGATCTAATATGATCTATATATATATATAGCAAAAAAAGTGTGACAACTAGCCCCGGTCACTTTTCACATAGTATTTCTGCAGTGAGCAGTACATACAATACACTGTGTGTTCAGCTTTGTATTGCATAGGACTGCGGTATGTTTAATCCACCGCGGTGTTCTTTCCTGTTTCAGAGGTCACCCACCACTATTGATTCACAAAATCAATAACATGTTATGTTGCAGAGCAAGGCGCTATATATTATTTGTCAGGGTAATAAATAGATAGGGTCTTATGGAGTAATTTGTTAGTCTTACTCAAGTATTTAATGGGATTATGGTGGAGGGGGGTCGATGTATATTTGTTACTGTCATCTTTTTTTTTTTAATTGCCTGGAATGACTGTGAAGAGCAGCTATTAACAAAATTGTTTTTTCTAAATGCTTCAATGACAAACTAGCAGTCCAGGAGAGTAAGTTGAGACATTTTGTTTTTTTTTAATTAGCATGTGATGTTACTGAGCTGCCCTAATTAACCATAAACACTTGCATGTGAACTGTCACCTCATGTTTCCCACTTTAGTTGAAAAAATTTGCACGTGCAATATGGTGTGACATTCTGATGAGAAGTATAACAGTTTGCTGTCAAACTTGCTGCAAAAATCATGTCCGATTTTCATGTTTTTGTTTCTGAAAGCTGTTGATATTTGGAATATTCCAGGTTAAACACAAGTTAAGCTTTCAACAGCATGATGTCAACTACAACACTACAATCTTTGCACATTTGCCCCATAGATGCCCATTGTAATTATATAATTATTATAAATTAATAGATTTTGTTTGTTATACAGAATTTTAGAGATCTGAAATTATTTCCTGTTGACATCATTTCATTATTTTCCATGGACATAATTTAACCTGGAATATTCCTTTTTTATTATTATTAAATTTCTACCCACTGCTGTTGTGCATTTCCTGCATGTATTAACCCTTCTTCATAAGTGTGAGCCAGTACTTCCTCTCACCTTTCTGCATCAATGACATTTTGTGACTTTACCATACAAGTTCAGCCAAAAATGAAACTTCTGTCATAATTTACTCTCTCTCATTTCAGTCTAAATGTGTGTGACTTTCTTTTTTCCATGGAACACAAAAGAACATATTTTGCAGAATGTCTATTGCATATCTATCCGAAACGTTTTATGGATTAATTTTATGGTACTTGTATACATACCCATACTTACCTGGTGTAGTGAGTTACCTGTATCGTAAAGTCCGTTAACATAGGTGTTTTTACAGCATCTAATTGGCTACCAAAAAGGGAAAATTAAGGCTTAGCCTAAAACTATTATTAATTTAGGTGTGTAATAATTTATAACTACACAAATTGTCGAGAGACATACACTGTAAAAATGACCGTGATTTTAACAGTAAAAGACTGTAAAAATACTGCAGTGAAAAACTGTCAATTGGTTTACAGAAAGTTTCCGTAGTATACACGGTGAATAACTGTAATAGATCTAACGGTACATTTAATGTAATTTTACGGTAAAATACCGTTAAATTCACAGTTTTTGGAAGTAAAAAATAACAATTCATTGCAAAATTTACAGTGAAAAACCGTAAATTGACATTCCCACAATTCCCTGCGTGACACTTCACATTTGATATATTTTCGATGAAATAACTCTGTTTCTTCTTAGTTTTTCTAATTTTTTTCTAATCAGTTATGTACATTAGGGTTTTATGTTACATCTAATGTTGTTAAATGAATGTTTATTGCATTTTTAAAATTTCATGCATGTTACCATGATGGTGTTTAGTGTGTGTGTGAATGACACTGTGTGCACCTTCTGTGACTCTTATCACCACTGTTTGGTGACTGTCAGTGTATTATAAAGGTACAAAACAGATATTAGTACTTCATTAGGTTGGTAAATTAACATTATATCAGTTAATGAAATATGTTATTTTACCGTAAATTTAACAGATTTTTTTTTACGTTGCTATTGTATTTTTTACGGTAAAGTTCTGGCAACCACAGCTGCCAGTTTTTTACCGTAAATTTTACTGGGATTTTTTTTTACAGTGTATGACCAGAACCCGGTGCTCCACCCTAATAGAACTTGAGGCGTGGTAAATCCTAAGAGGGTAGTGGGCGCTACACAAATTGGGGGCTCGTCCGGGATACCTCTGATATTATTCTAGTTATGATGCTTTTTTTTTTGTTTTTGTCATTTTTATAGTTTTCATCTTAAGAAAAAGAGCATTGGGAACATTCCACTAAAATTCTTCTATTTTGTTCCCATGAAAAAAGAAAATACAGAAACTATCCCTTTAAGTTGTCATGTGCAAAATCACATGCATAGAGGCAATGAAAATCAAAAAAAGCATTTTTGGGCACCACATATAAACGAACCATGACTTTCCCATTTCTGCTTCTGTTGTGCAGGATTCTCTAAGCAGACAGACCGTGTACAGCATGCATCAGCTTCAAGGCAACAAGCAATATGGCACAGAGAAATCAGGCTACCTCTACAAGAGGAGTGATGGGTAAATGAATTCATGCTGAAGCAAATGGTCATGATATTATCGAATGTCTGTTCCCGGATCCTATATTCTTCAAACATGACTTATAATCCACTCTTTCATTAAGATTTCCCTGATAGATCCTTTTGGAAGTGCTCTGTTAGCCCATCATTTTAAATTATTCATGTGTGGTAGGACACGCTGTCCCGGGAGTTACACACAGATCTGTCACTCCATTCACTGTATAGCTTTGCGCTGATTGAGGAGAATGTGATGTGGATGCTGTGCTGTAATCTCATTTCTCTGATAGGTTGAGGAAGATGTGGCAGAAGAGGAAATGTACCGTGCAAAACTGCTATCTTACCATTGCTCATGGAACTGTGAGTACTCACATCACTCTCTGTAAATACAGCAGCAAGAAGTTTTTTTTCATCTGCTGGTGGATACATTCAAAATATATGTTCAGTTCTACAGTATATAGTAGGCTAATATGGTATAACCTTAGTAAAGCACTCTTTAGGCTTTTAGTTTACTAAAAGACTAGATTTTTTCAGTCATCCTAAGGCCTATGCAGACCAATTTTTTTGTCATGAAAAACGTGTACATGATATCAAACAATGGCATTTCACACCTAGAAATATTGTACTGTGTGGATCTGTCTTTTTTATTGTTTAATTTTGTTTATTTATTTATTTGTATCCTGAATATGACGCATTGGGTATTTATATTTATATTTACACTACTGTTCAAAAGTTTGGGGATTTTTAATGTTTTTGAAATAAGTCTCTTATGCTCACCAAGGCTGAATTTATTTGATCAAAATACAGTAAAAACAGTAATTTTGTGAAATATTATTACAATTTTAAATAACTGTTTTCTATTTTAATATATTTTAAAATGTAATTTATACCTGTGATGCAAAGCTGAATTTTCAGCATCATTACTCCAGTCTTCATGTCACATGATCATTCAGATATCGTTCTAATATGCTGATTTGGTGCTTAAAGCAATTTCTGAGAATCCTGGATTGGACCGAGCACTAAAACACACTTGTAGCCATTCAGCAGTAAGGCGTGTGTCCAATCATTATGGGGGAGGTGCCTGTGTTGCATAGTGAATTAATGACTTTGGAGGCGGGGCTATAAAGATAGGGGTGTGATCCTTTTGGGTGGGGTGTGTCAATGTTTCTCAGAAATTGCTTACTGCACCTTTTGATACATTGTGAAACATTATAATTTAAAAAAAATATAATATTTATATATATATTTATAAAACAAAATATAATTTTTTGTAACATTATAAATGTCTTTACTGTCACTTTTGTCCAATTTAATACATCCTTGCTAAATAAATTGATTAGTGTATAATAAATATATAAATAGTGTATATTTATATATTTATTTATTAATTATTACTTTTACTTAGATATATATATATATTTATAGAATTATACATATTTATTTATATTATTATTTTATATTTTATACATGTTGTTTAGTTGCATTTCCAATGGCCGAAATTAATTCTGGTATGCACACAATACAATTGAGATGTACACAGAATAGCACTAGACAGGCATTTAGTCATGATATATGTGCTATCCCTTCATTGCAGCCCAATAAATCACCAGCTAAACTGAACCTCCTCACTTGCCAAGTCAAACCAAGTCTGGAAGACAAGAAATGCTTTGACCTCATCTCACGTGAGTTAACCACGCACTCTCTCAGCATTCCCCAACCAAGAGCACGGTCTATCACACACTCTCCCATGTGATATAATGGAAGAAAAAAAACATCAAAGGTAGATTTCAGGATCACGCCAAGCTGAAGCGAACCAGCCTCAGGCTATTTTTGGTGAAGCGAACTGCTTAATTGTATCTGCATGCATCCATGCATTATTCTGGCCTTGGGTCTCTAGTGTCATTATTACGTTATGTAGCAATCATGAAATATTTTGAAATATAATACTAGAGTCCTTGAACTAAATGCAGGTTGTTCTGAAAACAGGGCACAATTTAAATTCACTATTTGCACTTGAGCACAAATTGTTTGTTCTTTCCTGCCACTTGTATTTTAACAAAAGGACCTCAAACCTGTTTTATCTCTCCTGATTGTTTGCTGATTACATGTTAGCTGGTGCCAGCTGAGGATGAATTGTGAATTTACAAGGATTAATGAGGGTGTTTTTTTTTTTTTTTAGATAATCGCACTTACCATTTTCTGGCCGATGATGAGTCTGATTGTGTGGCGTAAGTATTTCTTTTGTTTATTCACAGCAATAAATGCTTGAAACGCAAACTGTTCAAATGGCACTATTTGGTTTGTTTCAAACCTACTCAAGCATTTATGTACCTCAATGAGTAATTTTGACATAATTGCACATAAATCCTAACAATAAAAAGCAATGCAAACTATTATTCATAATACATTTGTCTATAACTATGCACAAAATATGAATTATTACAGAGATATTTGAAATTATGTATTGACGTATTAATATGGGGCATTCTCATTCTTGAGAACTGTCTGATTGGACATAAAACAGCATTAGTTATCAATATTTTTTGTATTAAGAAATGTTTTTTGAGCATCAAATTAGCATATTAGAATGATTTCTGAAGGATCATGTGACACTGAAGACTGGGCTGGTTGCCTAAACCACTTAGACTAGTCTTAAAAGTTAAGACACTAATGTTTTTCTTGAAGAGTGGTCCTAATTTATTTAAAAGTCTGTTATATAAAAAGGTATACTGGTGTAATTTGAATTAGAAAAATAACATTGATTACCCCTTGGTTAACTGCAAGTTGGTCAAACTAGTTCTTAAGACACAGTCTTAATATAGTGACTAAGTTTATGCAACTGGCCCCTGAAGTAGTGATGCTGAAAATTCAGCTTTGCCATCACAGGAATAAATTACATTTGAAATATATTCATATAGAAAAAAATATTTTAATAAATACACAATATTTCTATTTTTACTGTATTTTTCATCAAATAAATGCAAATTTGGTGAGCATAAGAAATGTTCAAAAACAACAAAATATCTTACCAACCCCAAACTCTTGAACGCACTAAAAGTGAATTTTGTCACCGTTTAGGAGTACTCCAGCATAAAGATGACCTAAAAGCTCAGAGACATGAACTAAAAGCCATAGAAATCTGAGTCTGATTTCATGGGCTATTTAAAGAGAAATAACTTTACTCTGCCAGACACTGATTTGTCTGAGTCTCAGTCCACTCATGTGACTGTCAGATGAGAATGTGTAGACGCCATCAGATAGAAAAGAGCTTGTATAATTTTCATCACACACACCTCTTGCAATTTGACCTTTCCATCTTGACAGAGGAACAGAGCCTCCTTTCTTGGAGAGAAAGAGAAATATGTAACATTTCTTCCTCAGATATGGCTTCATGTACGATGATTGAAGTGCTTCTCATGTCAGATCACAGCCCAGGCTTCCATCTTCAGCTAAATGTCAGAGTTGAAGAAGAGCAAGTGAAAAGATTATTGATAGTCGCATTATACTGCAACTTTTCAGAAATTAATCCAAGAGAGGTTATTTACCAACTAGAAAAGTGCAAAGCCTGTTTACAAAATTCCCTGAGCTGTGACCAAGGGCATTTTCTCATTAATTGCAGATAAACTAACCTCTCAGAGCTGGATCAGCATTAGTCACAAATGACTTTGTATGCATGGTGCATAAAATGGGAATACGATCTGCAGTTTCTTGTCGCCCTCTAATGGTTGTATATGTTATTGCATCTTACTAAAAATATCAGGTGGATATCGGTGCTGACAAACAGTAAGCAGGAGGCTCTAAATGTGGCTCTGGATGAGAGGAGGACAAGTGGGGAGAACAGCGTGGAGGATCTGACGCGATCCATCACTGAGGATATTCGTCGCATGCCTGGAAACAACGTTTGCTGCGACTGTGGGGCCACAGGTGCAAAAAAAAAACATCTTTACATTAGCACAAATGTTTCTGGACTTGTGCAATGAGTTTTAAGGTGTTCTATGAACTGAAATAGCATGGTATATTAATATGCTTATCATTCAGTGTCCAGGGCGGCAATCATTATAGGCAGAATCTCAGTATTGGGTAACACTTTACAACAAAGGTGCACTAAAATGCATTAATTCAAGCTTAAAAGGATAGTTCACCAAAAAATTAAAATTCTGTCTTCATTTACATACCCTTGAGTAGTTCCAAACCTGTACGAATTTCTTTGTTCTGTTGAACACAAAGGAAGATATTTGGAAGAATATTAGTAACCAAACAAATCTCGCCCCCCATTGACTACCATAGTATTTATTTTTCCTACTGTGCAAATTACAGAATCGTCAGCAAGCAAGCATGTATCAAGATAGCTTGGTGAATGTTTATATGGTTGTCAATGAATGGGACGTCATATTTTATTGAAAATTAAATATCTTAATACATTTTGGCTTTGATAAGATTTCCCCAAGAATAAACCTGGTGTCCTTATGATTCCTGTTCTTTCTGACAACAAAGCACTTGTACCAAAGTCCCTTTAAGACAAGTCATTTCACTCGGCGGCCATCTTTGAAACGCCTCTCGGGCATCCATGCAGCGCCTATCTCTTTGAATGGGGAAACATCAAATTGTCCAAAGCTGTTTGCCAAGCTTTCGATTAAATTTCATATTTGAAATCACCAATGAAATCTGACAACAACTGTCTCATAATTTTTTTTCCAAACGCTCGAATCATGACAAAAAAACAATTTTTTTAGGCTAGATCAAGCTAATGCGCATGCGCAGACCTAAATGCGCGTCTTTTGTGCCTCATTTCTGAGGCGCGCGTCTGACTGTTTCTATAGAAACCAGTGGTTCTAACGGCCGCTGCAGTGACGCGATGACTTTACCAGTCGGCGATTGGCTCTTATTTTGAAGGCGGGACTTATTCCGCCATATTGCGCGTTACACTTTCTCCCATTCAAAACAATACGAGTGACATGTCTTGTGTTATTCTATAGTCTTTGCTTGTACGTAACTAGCTCATAATCACGATTTTTAATCACAAATTTCCGATAGCATGTGAAGGCAGAATAGCAGTTAATCATTATGCATCTTTCAGTTATTACCAGTTCTTAAATTTTTGCATTTTGTTCCCCTAATCTTAATATTTTACAATCTTGTTCAGTACAGTGGTGTATATCATCATGAATCATCAATAATTTTGGTCTGTTTTTCTGAGAAAAAAATAATTTAAAATGTACTAAAAGCTAAATGTTTTGTCAACTCTTAAGAGTGCACTAACAAAAATCTGATGTCAAAGTGTCTCGAACAATTCACACAGACATGGTTTATATGAAAGAGTCTTTAATATTTATTTGAACAGTACTATTGGACTAAAACAGGGTTAGAAATGGAAACTAAGCAGCTGCTTTGGAGATGGGCACCCTAAGCTGGTCCTCTGTTAATGCTGTTTCTTTAAATGCCTGTCCATAAATCATGTTTAATTAAATTAAAACCCAGTGAGTGTACATGAGAGAACAGCCTGCAGGATTTATAGGCATGTATAGGCAGAAGTGCCAATGGTTTGGCTGAAGAGTTTTTTTTTTTTACCTCAGCTGCACCTTCTGTCTCCTTTGCAAAAGACAGTGTGTGTCGTTAAATATCACCGGAGCAGGTTCACAATGGGCCAGTGTTATTTTAGCACTATTTATATACTATTATACTATTGTTAAAAGTAACCTTTATTGGTTACAAGTTGTGAGGTATAGACTATTCTGGTTTCTATACTATTTTTGTATTGTGTTAACAAATTACACTTCACTTATAAGAACATGAGGGGTGTAATATGGGTAATCTTCAATCAGGCTGTATCTATTTATAATAAGGCTTTATTTACCCCATGCAGTTTCTGACTTTTAAGTAGCTGATAATGTGTTTTCTTTACACTCTTGGCTTTTAGATCCAACTTGGATCTCTATAAACCTGGGAATCCTGACGTGCATCGAATGCTCAGGGATCCATCGTGAAATGGGTGTACATTACTCACGTATTCAGTCACTTTCTCTGGACAAACTAGGCACTTCAGAATTGCTGGTAAGGATTCACGGTGATCAACAGATGAGGAAAATGCACTGTTAAATGAAGCTGGTTGTTATCTTTTTTGCATTCATGTATAGAGAGAGTTTGATAGAGTTGAGAGTATGACAATATCAGTGATTAACCAGTACCTGTAAATTTATGGCTCTTTCTCTCTCTTTTGCTCCTTAGTTGGCGCGAAACGTGGGGAATTCAGGTTTTAATGAAATTGTGGAGGCCAATCTTCCCAGTCCCTCTGTGAAGCCGTCAGCAGAGAGTGACATGTGAGTGATGAGCAGCCCTGTAATTGCTCTTCAAACGGCAGCCAAATGGTTTCGGCTCTTGGAGTCTCTGTGTCCCCATAGCACCCAATGTCTTTAGCATTTCCCATAACATTCGCACCACTCAATTCCCTCTCAATTTTTCCCCGCAAAAGAGCACTCTTCATGGCCTGGCCGGGCGTAACCTCTCTGTACACAATTAACCTGTCTACAGATGGTGCAGAGCTTTTTAAATTTGATTATTCTTGAAAGTAATTCTAAAGTTCAAGAACATCCAAAATACTTTAACCTTCAAACTGAGCGGTTTGATTTACCCTGCTGTCACGATCAGTGGGAGGAAAGTATGGTTGTTTGCACTGTTCTAGACCAGCTAGACTAAATGAATAATGCTATAATTAGATTCTTGCACAGGGTACTGAAATAGCATTCATATTTCTAGAAACTACTTTAGGGATGTTATATGTCACAGGAAATGCTTAGTTCACTCCAGTGTTTGTCTGTTCCAGATTCTCATTCTGCCCCCCCCCCCCCTTTCCTTTTCCTTTTCCTTTTCCTTTTCCTTTCTAGACTTTCCATGTTTAAATATCAACACCTGTTTCATTATTTGACAAATCTGTGGTGGAATGGGAATGTGAAGAGTTTAGCCATACATACAAAACCAGCCAAAAGTTGGGGTCCGTTTGTTTTGTTTGTTTTTTAAAAAGTCTCTAATGCTCACCAAAGCTGTATTTTTTTTTTCAAAAATACAGTAAAAACAGCATTACAAATGCATTACAACAATTTAAAATTACTGTTTTCTTTTTGAATATATTTTAAAATGTAATGTGTTCCTCTGATGGCAAACCTGAATTTTCAGAAGCCATTAAACAGTTGTGCTGCTCAATATTTTTGTGTAAACCATGATACATTTTTTCATTTCTTTCAAGAAAAAAATCTTACTGACCCCAAACTTTTGAACAGTAATTGTAGGCCTAAGTTTTAAAGGTACAGTAACATAATAACTTGTGCAATTTCAAGGGTCAGAGAGAAGGTGTAAATGTTCATGTATAACTAAATAACAGCTTTTTTTTTGGTGCAAGAATTCTTGCATAACTGAGTTAACTTCAGACACACAAAAAATGCATTTAAAAGCATGGCCCCTTTAAGAGCTCTGACAGCTGTTGCCTGTCTCAGGACTCAGGGCTGGATTTTTTCCTAATGGCAGTCTCTATAGTGTTTCAACCCACATCTGTCCAACATGGTACCCTGAAAAGAGAGGACATTTGCACTAATGAGAGCTCCAGTTATGCTGGCTCTTACCATCTGTGGCTTGCAATGAGCTAGTAGGCATTGCAGAGATGCTCATTTTTACAATTTCACTGCACATTTTATTGGCATCGGACATCTGTTGAATTTCACTGCCATTTTGATACCCAATAAAAGACAGTGTACTAAAATATTCAGTGTTATCAACAGGGCCGTACGTAAAGACTTCATACTCTCAAAGTATATGGAATGGCAGTTTGCACAGCGTAGCAGTGGCTCACCGGAAACAAAACGCAAATATCTACAGGACGCTGTTCGCAGTCGGGACGTCTTCAGCCTGTTACAGCTATACGCTGAGAGAACGGACCTCAGTCAACCACTGCCATGCCACCTACAGGTCAGAAAACATGTCTCACCTTCTCATTTTCTGCTACCTTTGACCCTTGTTGGGTCTTTTGGCCCTTTTTTTATAGCTAAATGGCCTTTTGTGTTATGACAGGAAAAAGGGGAAACTGCACTACACTTAGCCGTTCTGTTAGCTGACAGGACATCACTTCACGTGGCTGACTTCCTGTTTCACAACTGGTCAGTTAGAAACATCATTTTTATTATGAAAGCATGTTGCTTATCTGCATGTACATGATCTTTATCATAACTGCTTTTTCATCTTGTCATCTCTTTCAGTAATAATCTGGACGTTCAGACTATGAAGGGAAACACTGCTTTGCATTACTGCTGTCAGCACAACAAAACTGAGTGCCTTAAACTTCTGCTCAGAGCCAAGGCCAACACGCATATCAGTGAGTGAGACCTTCAAACCCCAAAACCTGCAAGACATCTATCTGTCTTAATTTTAGTTTATGCTGTGATAGGAGAAAGTATTTTAACATTGAAACATTTTACACACTTAAAGGGATAGTTCACCCAAAAATGAAAATTCTCATCAGTCATCATTTACCCACAAGTCATTCCAAACCTGTATAAATTTCTTTGTTCTGCTGAACACAAAGGAAGATATTTTGAAGAAAGTTTATAACCAGGCTGCTTTGGGGCACTTTTGACTTCCATAGTAGGAAAAAAAATTCTATGGAAGTCAATGGTGCCCCAGAACTGTTCAGTTCCTCACATTATTTAAAATATCTTCCTTTGTGTTCAACAGAACAAAAAAATTTATACAGGTTTGGAACAACCTGAGGGTGAGTAAATGATGATAGAATTTTCATTTTTGGGTGAACAATCCCTGTAAGCTTTAATTAATGCTACATATGGTTTTATCAGGATCTTATGAGTCATTGTTAAAGGAAGGAGGCTCATCGTGTTCTTTTGATGGCTGGTTTGGCTGTTGGCTCATTCGCCAAGAGTTAATTAAAGAGCAGAATGATCATTGTGCTGATGATAACTGCTGTTCTGTGATAGAGAATGATAATGGAGAGACGGGACTGGACATGGCTCGCAGACTGAAGCACACACTGTGTGAGGAGCTGGTGAGTCAAAAAGCTTTCCAGCAGTAACCTGTTAAAGCAAGTCTTTATCATTAGGATATTAATGTGGGTGTAACCTGTTGTTCACTGTTATTGAACCAAATGTTTGCTGTACACTTCAGCTACATGGTCATTTATATAAGCAGGGTTCCCACACCTTTAAAAACATTCAGAAAGTGATCTCATGACTAAAAAGTATATTTACTCTATCAGTTGTATTATATTTTTTTTATAGAGATTTTATTATTTTTTTCAATTTTTTTCATGAATGTTCCAGTCCTGGAAATAACAGTTTAAAATAATAATCAAATAAAATAATTTAAAACAAAATATAGCTAGAATAATTTATATTTCTAAACCATACAATACCATTCAAAAGTTCAGTGTCTGTAAGCTTTTTTAATGTTTTTGAAAGAAGTCTTTCAAAGCTGCATTTATTTGATCAAAAATACAGTACAACAGTAATATTGTGAATTAGTATTATAATTTAATAAATAACTGTATTGCATTTTAATATATTCCAAAGGAGACCTATTATGCCCCCTTTTACAAGATGTAAAACAAGTATCTAATGTCTCCAGAGTGTGCATGTGAAGTTTTAGCTCAAAATACAGAGTATTTTTTATAGCATATTAAATTTGCCACTTTTGGGGGTTGAGCAAAAACATGCTCCTTTTAAATGCAAATGAGCTGGTGCTCCCGTCCATCTTTCAAGAAGAGGGTGGAGCTTCAAGTGCTCATGCTTTGGCATACTGGCAACAACAATACAGGACAATCTCACGCACTTAAAATGTCAGAAACTGTCAGTAGTGGTGTTCAGCCAGTGGTGTAGTCTACGTGATACGCAGGTATACGCCATATACCCACTAGGAAAGGTCAAGTATTTCTGTATACCCACTTTAAAGCGGAACTCAGTAAGATTGGCGAAGCTCCCCCTACAGTTTCCTTCAGTGAATCACACTGTCATAAATACTCCAAGCGCATCTCTGGACTACAACGACTACAACGCTCACCAGCGCAGTAGTTTTGCAAATACAGTACAAGAAAGACGAGGTGGGTAATTTGCAAATACAGTACACTCGATGGAGATGGGTAATTTTCAAAATTGTCTTATAAAGTCATAATATATACATTGTTTTTGAATTACCGTAAAGCATTTTGTCACTCTCGTGTGAACGTGAACATGAGGCGAGATTGTGTCGGGTCGATGCAGCTCAACTTGCAAGTGCTGTTTTCTGGCGTAGACGTGCCAGAGGGGGTTAGTGCTCGCCTCAAACACACCACTACAAGTCAATTAACCATCGTAAGGACTTAGAAAACTATTTATGAAGGTAAAAAAGTTACTTAGTTCTGCTTTAAAAGGTGTGAGGATACGTAACCATCCAATAAATCGTAATAAGCTTTGTGCTTTGTTGTTTTTGACATGAAACAAAGTCTCATATTTCAAATTCTGCCAATTTTACTACGAAATAAAAAAATATAAATACCATTTTGGCGCTCTTTAATGTAGCGTGCTTCAGTTAAAAAGAAGCGGCAGCGTGAAGCGCACGTGAACCGATCCTCTCCTCTGCTTTAATACCAGTTACAGCGAGAAATAAACATGAATGAACATCTAAAGGTATGTTAAAAGATACAGTACATCTTACCGAAATTCGTATCATGTCTCGTGTAATAGCTCAATCTGTATTTCAACCACGGGAAGACGTTAATAAAAAAGCTTGTAAACAATGTCATGTAACATCACATTTACCTCAGAACAAACATATTCAGTTCAAACTCGTTATTCAGCTAGAAAAATTAACTCTAGAGAGGAGCATTTAGTTAAATATATGCACCATACATACTAATTATCATTTTTTAATGTTCTTCAATAGCCTATAATGAAAATATCCAGCCACCATTTAATTAATATTTCAAAAAACGAATTGGAGTAGAAATAATTTTAAAGTTAGTTGACCTATTATAACTTTATTATTATAAAAGTGTACAAATCAGTTCATTTTAACCTTCAATATTAATGTAGTACCAACTTGATGTATATTTTATAGCATTAGTTGAGATAATTTTTTTTCTTGTGATAATTTGCCATGTACTGTACCTGATATATAATCGAATTGCATAAATATGATGACAGACTGGCAGGAAATGGTGCAAAGCAGAAAACAAAGTCCAAACGGTGATATTGTGACATAATGATAAGCCTCATCTTTCCAATATTGTTAATAATAGCTGCAACTTGCACTCTTAAATGTGCATTGGAAATCACCAGCAGATTAAAACCTGTGCTCCAGTGACCATATTCATATAACATCTAAGGCTAAATGAAGATCTTAACTGGCTGAGTTAGATGGTGATTGACACTAAACAGTAGAAAATGAGCCCAGTCTCTCCAGCTGTAAATGTCATTGGCTGTTAAAGTCTTGTGTTGCTTATAAAAAATTGACATGTTGATAACCCACACATAAGCAGTCTTTCAGAATGCTCTCAATTACATGTAGCCTAGATGCATGCTATATGCATTAGTGAGTGTGGTGGTGCTTATGGGGACGGGTGAGTATTAGGCTGGGAGGGAAAAATCACAGAATACTCACTACAAAAATCTAGACTCACTGTGTTCAGCCTTATATGTTTATAGAAATAAAAAAAAAAATAAAAAAGTAGAATTTTACCATTATAGGCTGGTTGTTCTCACACACTGTGGACGCACATCTGTGTTCAAACACCTTATAAAAGTGAATTTTGCATAATAGGTCCCATTTAAAATGTAATTTAGAACTTTGATGGCAAAGCTGAATTTTCAGCAGCCATTACTCCAGTCTTCAGTGTCACATGATCCCTCAGAAATCATTAATATTGAATATTGATTTGGTGCTCAAGAAACATCTCTTTATATTATCAATGTTGAAAACAGGTATGCTGTTTTTTTGGGGGGTTTTTTCAGGATTTATGAAAAGAAAGTTTAGGCATTTATTTAAAATTGAAATCTTTTGTGACATTTTAAATGTCTTTACTTGTGATTTTTGATAAATCTTTAAAAATCCTCATCCAATTATCTCAAAAACTAGAAAAATCATGGAAATCCAATGGTCAAAAAGTGATTGATCTACATGTTAAAGTAATGATGTTTCATGTTCAGATCCACCAGTCACAGAACAACCAGTTTAACATGCACGTGCACGTGGAATATGAGTGGAGACTGCGGCAGGATGACCCGTACGAGAGTGACGATGACCTAGATGACAAGGTGACAACAAAAGAAGACAACACCACCCATAACTTAACAGAACAAACTCACATATAGTGCTAATAGAGCATAAATACATGAGACATTCACTGCGTCTGAAATCAAATACTTCCCTACTATGTAATATGCAAAAAACAGTACAACATCAGAGTAGTTGTCCAAACTACAGTAGATGACCTACTGCTTCCACCGAGATTCTGAAGTGTGCATTCAGTGGACACTTTACTATCCTATGAGGCCACAGGAGAGGATTTATGAATGGCAGTGAAGCAATGCAACTGATGCTGGTAGGTCACATGACAGTAACAACATGGCGGATGAAGTACGCCTGGATTTCATTCATAATACCCATATTCATACTATATAAAATGCACTTTTTTTTTTTTTTTACAACAGTGAAGTTCATTCAAATTCAAATGTAGTACCAACTCAGAAGTATGAGATTTCGGACGCACCGATTGTATTTGTGTAGCATGCAATTCACGGTCTGATGTGTAACAGTGATGGTCCGTATTTGTAGATGGGCCCAGTGAAGAAGGAGCGCTTAGGACGGCCGTTCAGTTTGTATCACAGTAACTCTGCCTCTCACGGTGGAGGAGGAAGTGGAGGAGGGGGGTTGTTCAACGTGGGTCGGAGGCTAGCATTGGCCCGAGGGGAAAACCGGAGGGAGGTGTATGCCAGTCCCAACTCTCAGACGCGCAGCCTTGACAGTCCCCCTCCGCCACCCCCTTCATCACCCGCACCGCCACTACCACCCCGGGTCAGAGGTGAGAAAACGTCTTCTCTTCTCTTCTCTTCTCTTCTCTTCTCTTCTCTTCTCTTCTCTTCTCTTCTCTTCTCTTCTCTTCTCTTCTCTTCTCTTAGTCTTGTTTACACTCCTCATGTCCTTTCCAGCTCCAAATGTCCCCCCTCCTCCCCCTCCCATGAGCTCACCTGATGGCTGGACGTCCCATGAAGTAAGCAGCAGTAAGAAACGAACCCCTCCTCCCCCTCTTATCATCCGACACAAGCGCACCTACTCTGAGCCCGCCCCTCAGGTGCCCCCCAGCCCCCACTCTGCACGGCAGGGACCTACAGGTATGTGCCTAACCTGGAAGGATGCATCTTCCCATAGTCATGAAAAACTTGTAAAATAATTGAGAATTTAAAATCATGATTTCCAGGCCTGAAGAAATCATAGAAATGAATAACATTCTTTAAAGTCATGGAAAAGTCAAAGAAATTTCTGTGTTGAATATACTTCTGTTACAGTTCTTCACAATTGCTAAGACACTAAACCCCATTCTGTGAACCAAATTCTCAATGACCTAATCCCATTTATCGAATAAATCATTATTTCTGCAAAACCTTCAACATGTTCAGGCAGTTGGACACCATTTGCAAACCGCATTTGCTAAAACACATTTTGCACTGTGATGCTTGTTACAAAACAGCTACTCTCAGCCTCAGACATCACACCCATGGACCGTTGGTTGAACATCTGATGCATATGGCACACTTAACACACACACACAAACTGTCTGCAAAAGTTAAACATAACTACAACTCAGTTGTCATCATTTACACACAACAACTCAAAACTGTTCACACTTGTTTCTAATAATGAAGTGGTCAAACCAACTGTACAATATATATGACAGTTCAGAGTGCACTGAATATTGATACGAACATTGGACGGAAACATTCTGAGAGGGAGACAAGTGTAAGCGGTAGTGGACCATGGGGAAGAGCGAAGAGTAAGGATGAGAAAGAGTAAGGTTGGAGAATTTTGTCAAGTCTGGATCCGGGACACCAGAGCGTTTTTCCATTTGCCTGGGAAGAGACAACATTGCCTGTGATGTGGTCCTCAGGTCGGACCCAACACAAAGATGTGATGCTGAGGCAAAATGAATCTCTCATTGACCTTGATTTTGCAGATGCACAACTTTTTTGAGTGTACTTTTACACGCTTTTCATTTAGAGTTTTCTTTGACCTTTTGGGCTTTTGCAGTTGGTCTACTGCATTTTTACAGTATGCAAGTGCTGAATATACAGAAATTCAATACTATACCATATTCATTACAATACTTTCAGTACATATACTGTGTATTCACCTTACCAAGTTGTGATTATATATATATATATATATATATATATATATATATATATATATATATATATGTATTACGTAATTGCAAAATTTGTTTACTGTATACAATACACTTTTTTTTTTTTGTAACATGCTCTGGATGCTGTGTCTCTAATGAATGCTCTGTAGTGTTTATATATTGACTGATGTGTGTATGATCTGAAAGCTTTGTTTGATTTATTTGAGTACAGGTGTAATGGTTTTAAGCGATTGTTTGATTTTGCCAGAAGAGTCAGGGGTTTTGTGAATTTAGTTTGAAGATTTGGCTTTGTGTTTAAAGTTGAATAAGAAAATGGGTGAAGATTTCAAGAAATGTGTCTTTGCAATTGTGAAAAACTGTATTATTTATGCTAAGCTCTAACATTTTTATAGTATTTTAAAAAAGTGATTATTATAAAATAAACTGGCTAAAATTTCTATTTGAGATCACTATAAAATTAAACATAAAATATTTTTATAGAAATATTTTTTTAATCCTCCTCAGCTCATCGACTTATATGAATGTGTTTTTTTTCTGTCAATATTTTCTGTGTACAGATTATGGAGTACCTTCATGTCCGCTAAGCTTTGGTGGTCCAAGCTCACCTTTCCAGAAGTGTGTGTAAGTGCTTTTTGGAACTACAAATGCTGACTTCTCGTGGCTATTTGTTGGAATACCAAAAAAACTACTGTGTGTTTTGTATTAAAAGCTGAAAAATAGTCATTAAGCTGATACTTTTATCCAAAGTGACCCAAGAAAGTGACAAATGTGAGTAAAAATTGGCTAGTAAAGGCACAGAATTTCACATCATTTCACTTTTATTGGGAAATGCAAACATTATACATGAATAATCATTATTAATCATAAAGTGAATACACTACTGTTCAAAAGTTTTTGAACCCCCTTTTTACAAGATGTAATATAAGTCTCAGGTATCCCCAGAATGTGTCCGTGAAGTTTCCACTCAAAATACCCCACAGATCATTTATTACATCATGTTGTAAATGCTCATTTTTGAGTGAAAGGAAAAACATTTTTGTGCATCATGTATCTTTAAAGGCAAATGAGCTGCTTTCCAGAAGAAGGTGGAGCCTACAGCTCATGCCTCTCTGCCAAAATAGTTTGATTATCATCTCTATCGCGGCCACGCTCTTGTGACATTGTATTTCTTCGTCATCATGAAAGTTAATTATTTGCATGCGTTTTAAAGCAATAACAGATTAAACTCCTGATATATGGTTTTCTGAGAGCACACATCCGAAGCACACGCACAGCGTGAGTATTAGATCTGTGTATTAAAGTGACACCTGCATAATACAGTACTTGCATATATGCTGTTAATATGAACCAATAACTTTAATACCAATAGCTTTAGTACAGTTTTTTTTCAAATGCTTACATTTTCAAAACTTTGCCTCTTTTTTTTTTCAAAACTTTACACACAAATCCAAGAATTGCACACACAAAATGCCTCACATCTCTTGCAAAATGAAGCACTGCATTCAAAATATCACAAACACATCTCAAAAGCAAACATTTGTCTTGCGTTGCAAACACCTTTGCCATAATATTCTATTTTTGCATATATCATATGCACACAGTTATTCAAAACCTAAAGCTCTTCTTTCATGAGCTCCTATGTACATTTCTGTACAAGATTGAAAGTAACTGGCAGAGAGATGTTGAAAAATTCACAGTAAACACAAAAGCAAGATTGAAACCAAACTATTTATTTTTTTACTGTAAGCTTTTATGGTTGTGAATACAGTATTACACAGTATGAAAGAAAAGAAATACATCAACCATGTGTAGTTGGACAGAAGCAATGGTTGTGTTTGAAAATAGAAATCAAGATACTTCCTGTTAGATTTTACATAGAGAATTGTGTGTTGTGTTTTGAAAAAAGTGTTTTATGCCGAGAATTAGTGTACGGTTTTGAAGATTTGGTGTATGGTTGTGGTGTTTGAGTGTCAGGTTAAGTAAGGATTTTGTGTGTAAGCAGTTGAAAAAAACTGTAAGAATACATTTCTTACTTGAATGCTGCTGTTAAATGCTCTGGCGAGGAGATAAAAATGGCAGACTGTGTACAGCTCACTCAGGGGAGGGGCTAAGCTAATTCATGGGCGGGGCTTACGAGTAGGGGGAAATCTGGAACCGCTCATTTGGAGAGACTTTATGATTTATTGGGTTTATAAAAAAGTAGTGGGTGGATTCTTACCATTATAGACTGGTTGTTTACACACACTGTGGACACACATTTGTTCAAATACCTAATAAAAGTGAATTTTGCATAATAGGTCACCTTTAAAGTCACAATAATATTGTGAAATAATATTACAAATGAAAAAAAAAATTCCACTTCAGTATAAGTCAAAATATATTCCTGTGATAGCAAAGGTAAATTTTATTATTATTATTATTAATGTTATTGTTATGTTTTTGTGGAGACCATGATACATTTTTTCATGATTCTTTGATGAGTAGAACAAAAATCTTTTGTAACATTCTAAATTTCTTTATAAGAATTTAAGGCATTCTTACTGAATGAAACAATTAATTTCTTTCAACAACAACAATTTTTTTTTTTAACTTATCACAAACTTTTGAATGGTAGTGTAAATAGGCATCATCATCAGATACAAAGTCTAATCAGATGCATTCAAACCATCTACTAAAGAAACTACTGGGCTACACCATCATAATTTCACTTAAGGTTTATTGCATTGTTTATATACAGTGCAGTACAATGCATTACAGTATAATGTGTTGTTAGTAACACATTCTAACTGTCTAATCTTTCTGTTTCAGCTCAGGGTCTCCCAAATACACCACGTCCACTCTCAACTCCTTATCTGAGCTACCAGAACGAGGTAATACTTTAACTGTCCAGTTATCTTTTCATTATTCTGTTTTCAGTTAAGTTGTTATGCTTATCTCGGCTCATGTTTTTTGTTGCGATGTGACATGGTCGTAATCTCTCGCAGCAGGCTTTCGAGCAGATGGGGAAAGCAGCTCGTGTCACTTTCTGTACCAGACCCCACAGCCCTCCAGCAGTGCCGGACGTCACACCCCGGCCCTGTCCCCCACCTCCCCCCGCTCCTTTAGCCTGGAGACTAACGGAAGCTCCTCCTCTTCCTGCCACACTGCTCCTCACCCACTGCCCAGAAAAACTTTGGTGAGAACCTTGGTGTAATATTATAAAAATGTCTTTATCTATCCTTTTTGATCAATTTAACACGTCTTTGTGTTAAATAATAAATAAAAGTATTAATTTATTTAGAAAACCAATGTCACCAGCTGTTTTGCATGTCTGTGCTGGCCTTTTGAGCACCAAACTTGCTTAAACCAGCCTGTTTCCATGTGGGAATTCATGAGCTGCTTTTCTCCGCGGAAAATGTCTTTGGCTGTTGGTAAAGCACAGAGTGATACAGGCATTTCTTGACATGTTCCTCACACTTCTGGTTTCCCTTCAACAATTTCTTCTTCTTTTTTTCTTCTTGTGTTTAGAAGAAGTCGAAGTTGAGGCGTGTGAAGGCCATGTATGACTGTGTGGCAGATCATCACGATGAGCTCACCTTCAATGAGGGTGACGTTCTGGTGGTACTCGGAGAGGAAGATGCTGATTGGTGGGTGAGTATAAGAAAAAAAAGAACAACTGATTTGAAATCAGTCTGAAAGAGAATGTGAGAGACACGAAACTAGCACAGCTATGTTGGAAATTTAATTTCCTGGGACTGCGGTCAGCTTTAAAGTTTATTGGTCATTAGGGGCGATTTCTTCATTAGGGCGATAGGGTGACGCACCACCAAAGTGAGAAAGGGATGGATTTTTTTCAATCACATTCATCCACAGTGTTGCGCTCGCTGTCACTGCTCTAGACTGTTCGTTCTGCCTCTGGATATATAGTCCAATCAGGGCCAAGTCACGTTCTGTGGAGTACCGCCTCTTTTTGGGTGATTTCGGCTAGAGTGCTCTCATAGATTTCCGTTCAAAGATTTTTTTTTTTTTTTTCGAACCGCAGACACTGCAATGCAATCTCTATGGGTTCCGGTGTGGTGCTGAATTCCTACCCCTGCCAAATTATTAGGATTGGGGGTGGGGTTAGGATTAGGCAATCAGATAGTGACTTCAACGAGGGGGGTAATAATTCGGCACAACACCGGGAGGGCTAGCACTAACGTGCTTTCGTCATCGTACGTAACCTTGTTGTTACGTACGATGTTGTGCATTGATTGGTGGGAACAAACATGCATCTATTAATAATCTTTAAACTGAAGTGACATCCAAAAATTTCCTCAAGTGTATAAATTACATTTCACAGATATATTAGAAAGTCGAGAAAATATTTCCATTTTGCTGTCAGGAGCAGACGAGCTTTCTGCAAGCACAAACTTCCGTGAACAAGCGCCGCCGCACGCATGCGCGCCAAACAGACGTAGCGCAATAATAGAAGGCTAATTTGCCATGGGTTCCCTTGGGAATGTCTGATATGTTTTTAGTATTGGATGTATATGAAAAAGATCTCTGTGGGTCAAATTATTATAAGAAACCTTCCTGTTTTCCTCGACAAAATACAGTCGTAAATTTTGAATTCACTTTTAAGTTGCTTACAGATTGCTTCTCAAGGTTTAAGGCCCGTTCACACCTAGAACGATAACTATAACGATGACTATATTTGCTTCCACACCAACGAACGATAACAGTCTGTTAATTCTAAGATCGCACTGCGGGTTCAAAGTGTGTACAACATGTTTTTGCTGTTCTTGATGCGTTTACATGGCTTTAACCAGCAGATGTCCTCAGCATGCTATGTTTCGAGTGAATAGCTAGCGTAATCGATCTAATCTAACAGTGAATTTAGCTGACGAAGTCAATATAGTGCAGTGGTTCCCAACCACATTGCTGGAGGCCCACCAACACTGACATTGTGCATGTCTCCTCAATCAAACACACCTGATTAAGGTTATCAGCTCATTATTAGTGACTCTAAGAGTTTTAAAATGGGTGTGTCAGACAAAGGAGACATGCAAAATGTGCAGTGTTGGTGGGCCTCCAGGAATGTGGTTGGGAACCACTGATATAGTGGGATAAAAACAACGCCTAGTCTTTTCACTGCAACTTCAAAGGAACAAAATTTTGTCGAAACTAGCGCTGGATACCTGAGGTAATTTTATTTTACACCGTTTGCTAGCCTGGCATATATCGTTAATTCTTCTTACCATTTACTCCGAGGTTATGACTGATTGTTTTCCATGTATCCATTTTCTTTAAAGTATCTTTGAAAAGGCTTTGACTTCTCAATCAGTGGTGGCTTTTTCTGGACCTCGGATTCTCCGCAGTGTCGTCTGCCATTTTAAATGCGCGAGCCTTTAAATTAGAATGAATTCTGATTGGCTGTCAGTGTTTTATCGTTCAACAGCTGGAAAAAAAATAATTCTGAAAGTGATCCCAACGATATCGTTATTGTTATATCTGTGGTGTGGACAGTGCTATTCTTTTATATTTAGAACGATTTTTAGAACTATATCTTTTTCGTTAACTTTATAGTTATCATTCTCAGTGTGAACTTGGTGTGAATTTTAAATGTTAGTAATTTTGTTGTTCTTTTGTAATTTTATGTTTTGATATTTTTATATAGCTTTATTTCAGTTTTTGTAATTTTTGTACTTCAGCTTATACTTGTTTTTCTCAGTTATTTTCATTTCATTCACTAATTTTCATTTAAGTTTAAGATTATGCTTGAGTGACTGTGTGTAATTTATGTTATAGAACAGACATATTTTCAGGTAACCACAGACTCTTTTTTTACTCATTAATCCAAAACCGTTATTTAAAAACCCATGGCAGAATCCTGAGGGAATCTTTGGCAAAAAAATTCTTACTAGATGAACAGCTCTATTGTGCTTCCTTGTTTTACATACCAATTTTTATTTTCTACTTTATTTTCAGTTGTTTTTGGCCCTTTGAAGTATCGCTGGCATGAATGGTTTGAAATCTTTGTTACGGTTAAAGATGGTTTTGACAAGGAAGCGGCAGGGTTCTTGTTAGCCTTTTACAGTCATTCTGCGTGTGCAGATGTATCCCACAATCCCATGGGAGCAGATGGAACTGATCAGAGCAGAGCTCTCAGGGTCCATGTTTTATTCTGCCTCCATATCGAAGTCAGAGAGACGCCCATACGTCTCCAGCGGGCTTGTCTAATATCCTGCAGATGCTTCTACAGGAAAAATAGCCTCTGGATGGCCCATCAAAAGAATACATTTCTTGTAGATTCAGAGAGAGACACTTGGCATGCAGGAAAGAGCTTTGAAAGTGGAAAATGGATTGTGAATTGCATCTTATTTTACATCCTCAAACCTCCCACATCTTTTGTGTTCACAGCATTGCTTTTTTCATTTTCATTCAGTCAGGATGTGCAGCCCTTGTTTATGACATTATTTCTTCATTACATGTTGTCATGTGCCGCCCTTTCATTTAATTGAATTTCTCTTCCTTCCTTTTGATGACTTTAACCAGAGCCAGTAATATCTTCCTTTCAGCACGGCTACATCGAGGGACAGCCAGACAGAACGGGCTTATTTCCAGCATCGTTTGTCTCTATGCTCACTGAATGAAGCCGGCCAGGAGCTGAAATCATAGCACGGTCGACTTTACTGCCAAAGCACCCTGGGAAATGAGGGGCTTGAAGTCTACCCACAGAACCATCGGTAATGAAGAATCAGCATAACAAAGCAGCACTCACAGCGCCAAGAGAGAGATGCAATATAGGGAACGAGTTGTGCTGTGCACAGATATTCTCATCGTTTGTGGTTGTTCAGGCAAACCGAACGCTCGTAGAGTAAAATGTACCATCCTATACGCTCCTAAAATGCTCCAAAAGCACACACAGCATGAACCGCATGTCATTTGTTACATTGATTGAACTGAACTCAAATGTGAGTAATCATTTATGTCAGGCCGCAGAATTGTATTGAGAAAGTCTAATGTCGAGATTGTGTTGCTAAGAAATGGAGACAAAAAGAACGGCTTTAAAGCACAATTCTCTGTGACGGGGTAACTTAGTAACAACAGAATTCTTTTAGAAAACTAATCAAGAACAAATTCATGAATTACGAAAACCGTGTGCTTGGGTGAATAGCACAAAAACACATCCGGGTCATATTTCACCTACATTTAAAAGAAAAGAAAAAAAAAAGTTTTTTTTTTTTTTTTTTAAATGAAGAATTTTTGCATTGTGACATTTTCTCAACAATTTAGCACACTTTCCCCTCAAATTCTCAGTTATTTTTAATTATATTCTAATTTTAAATTCTCATTATTATCATTCATTTCTCTCATTACTTTATTAAATACTGTAAATGGTATTTTGTTACATAAACAGCAAGAAATACTACTTTCAATAATGAAATGATATATTATTTAAAGTTTAAAGTAATTACAATGTATTTTCACATTATAGTAATGGCAGTTTGGGATAAAAAGTGCTTTAAAAAAATATAAATAAAAAATATATGTTTTAATAGTCCTAAAACATGTCTTTACACCATATTTTTCTTTTTTCTTTTGATTTTGGGTGAAATACCCAAACAGGTTTTGAGATCACCCATTTATTGTTCCATTGTTTCTATAACTTAAGATGAAATAACCACTGAATAAATGGTTAAGTAAGTGGTTTATTGAAAACAGACCACAGATTAATCACAGGTTCACACAAAACATCATGAACATAGAAGCTTACAAAGATGTGCACACACCACTCAATTTGGCCATTACAGTGGGATCAAACCATCACATTCAGCTGGACAGTCTTTGAACATGTACAAACTTCTTAAAGTGCTTGAGAGTAGAGAACTACTTGTGGCATTTTTTCATTTTTCAAATTGTCACACCCAGGGAATATTAAATCTGTGGTCACATGTTGTTTGAATATAAACAAGAGATATAAACAAAACCATAAAAAGTCAATTGGCCACAGCTTTTCTTGACTTTATTGCTCAATATTTCGGACTCCTCCTAGATAATTATTCCAGCAGGGAGGTGGAATAAAAATGCAATTTTTTTTGGTGATCAATTTCTCTACATGCACTAGAGGATCTTTTATATACACCGTCATGTATTACAGTAAAAGTTGAAAATGCATTACAAAAAAAAAAAAAAAAAGTTTCAGCATTTGCTTTTTATTTGTTAAAGAACCTGAATGGAAAACTAGGGTACTGTGAGATATTTATGTATTGTGTATCTCATTTAAAAAAAACAAAAAAAACAAAACAAAAACATATGCTTGTATATTTTTCTGTTATTTTTATTTATGCAAAATTATAAAATATTTTTTTAATACTGTGCTGGATGCCCTAAACTGTGACTTTTGAATTCAAATTATTTTTATTGTTTATGCTTTGGTTTTGTTTCTTATTAGATTAAAACACTTCCTTGTCGGTTTCTTTCTGAATTTTGTCCAAACTTGAATTCTTCAATGTCTTGATTTGAGTGTTTGTGTATTTTCAGATTATCTGTGACTCTCCTTTCCTTTCTGTGCAAACTGTGTAAACCGTGTTAGCCACCGACTGACATGAAGCAATGAATGCAAAGCCAAAATACATTCGAGAACATAAAACCACAGAACAAACGACATGTGTGGTAATACTTGGCAACAAACATTGACATTACAGCTCCAGTTTCAACCTTGTCACAGTCCTTAAAGTTCACAATAATACAAACTAGAAAAGGGGCAAAAAAAACACAGAACATCTACCACCAGTAATTTCAACTACAAAAATACAGAGAATGTATTACAGGAACTAAAGATAATGAATCAAACATGTATGAAAGTACAGCATTTGCTATATCCAGAACTGTAAATCACAAGACAGGTTGTTGTACGAGTGCCAATGGGTCATTTTAAGGCCACTGAGACCAGACGCACCACTCTAGGGACGGCTTTGGTCTAAAGGTATATAACGATATTAAACGCATAACACACAAATACGGTAACACTTTCAACTACAATCTAGAATGCTTCACAGCTCTGTGTGACAAAATACATCTTCCAGCATGAGTTTTGTGTATGATCAGGTGATTTCAATGGCAGTTAAATTAGGAGAGAACTTTAAGGTGAGAAGGGTCCTTCAAATATCAATGCAGGAAATGTGTGGTGACTTTAACGGTGTCAGTGCATCTCTGTAATTGTCTGAGCTGAAATCTAAAATAACATTTGTGAACGTTTTAATACGCTATTCAAACTAGTTTCTGATTTTTAAAAATGTGTTTATTGCTTACTCAGTATTTTATAGTCCTCAACCTTAAAATCTAAAATGCTTTAATGCACTGCAGTTTCAAGTTTAAAGTCAACATGAAATGTAATTGGATCTTGCATACTTCAGTTCCCCCAAGAATTAATTTTCTGTCATCATTTACTCACCCTAATGTCTCATGTCATACCCAACCACTTTTTTCAGCAGAATAGGGTTGTTACACTACCAAAAATTTCAGTAGCCTGTACCAATACCAGTAAAATTTTGTGGTTCTCGGTACCAATTTTGGTAGGATCCAGCTCTCACTATTAACAAGCTGCTTATTAGCATGCATATTACTAGAATATTGGCTGTTTATTAGTACTTATAAAGCACATATAAATGCCTTATTCTGCATGACCATATTCTACATCCCTAAATCCTACCCAATACCTAAACTTAACAACTACCTTTCTAACTATTAATAAGCAGTAATTAGGGGGTTTATTGAAGCAAAAGTCGTAGCAAATTGTTCGTTAATAGTGAGAATTGGACCCTGATCTAAAGTGTGACCAAAAAATGTTTACTGTTTTGTACCGTCCATTGGTTATCACTGTCATTCACTGAAGATTCCGATTCAATCGTGCATTTAAATATGGTTGTCAATCTGGAAACTTTGCAGTGTGCTAAGCAGCATGAAAAATTAAACTTATATTCAAATTGTGAATGGCCAATAAACAGAAAGCAAAAGAAGAGCCCATTTCATAATAATTGCAAGCTCACTGAATTCTGCATTTAAACTGGGTTTACACTTTGTAGGTTATAATGAAAGGATTTGCGAGTGTGCACAGTTCACGCTGAACAAAACAAAACCTTGTGTTGTTTTTAGTGTTAAAGGATTAGTCCACTTTCAAATAAAAAAATCCTGATAATTTACTCACCCCCCATGTCATCCAAGATGTCCATGTCCTTCTTTCTTCAGTCGAAAAGAAATTAAGGTTTTTGATGAAAACGTTCCAGGATTATTCTCCTTATAATGGACTTCAATGGACCCCAAACGGTTGAAGGTCATCATTTGTGTTTATAAAGCATATTAATTTTTTTATTTTTTATTTTTTTTTAAAAATGACAGATCGTTTTGCTAGAGAAGACCCTTATTCCTCGTCTGGTATCGTTTAAAGCCCTTTGAAGCGGCACTGAAACTAATTTTGACCTTCAACCGTTTGGGCTCCATTGAAGTCCACTATAAGGAGAATAATCCTGGAATGTTTTCATCAAAAACCTTAATTTTGTTTCGACTGAAGAAAGAAAGAAATGAACATCTTGGATGACATGGGGGTGAGTAAATTATCAGGAAATTTTTATTTGAAAGTGAACTAATCCTTTAAGCAAACTTACTGACTAGCACTTCTGATAGGCCATTGCGTTCATGAGCTCAACAGATATGATTGGCTTCAATGATCAACGTTTGTAAAAAATGACTGTAAATAGAAACCTTTGATGCTCAGAATGTTCAAACAAACATGATCGAAATTGTTTGAAAGCAGCGTCTATCAGCGGGTACTGAAAATACCCAGTACTCTGTACTACTTGTAATGCAGAAATGTTGGTACCAGCAAATTTTTTTAGTACCGACTGGTACCAGTATGTTCGACAACCCTACTGCAGAACACAAAAAAGATATTTTGAGTTTCTTAAATGGGGTCTAATGTTTGAACCCCAATGTTCTCCAAAATATCTTCTTTTGGGTTGCAAGAAGAAAGTGAACTATCCCGGTCTTACACAATTTGCCAGTGTGCATTATTTCAAAGGAAAAATGTGTATAATCTTCCATCAAAATTTAACAACTTGCTCCACCTTATTCCTTTTCAGTTGACATCACTAAACTGTCCAACCAAGCACCTGTCATATGGTCCAACACCCAGTTTTCACGATCCAGTCAATTACCAATGGTTCAAATCAAAACCGCCCATTTTTCCTCACTGAACATTTTGTTGCACTATGAAAAGTAGGTTGCGAATGCTGCTTCATGTTGACTTTAAGGCAAATGGCTTTTTATAACATCTGCAAGTGAATGGCATTGATGATCAACTTTCTTATAGCAGTGTAGACAGCTTTGTTGATTATTCGTGAAACCCATCTAGTTTTGTCACGTTGCAAATTTGCAGTGCAGACACTGTGAGGCTAGTCAGAACAGCATAAATAAGAAAGAAGTATATAAGGAGGCTTAGATCAAGCCAGTTTGCTTACTGTTGATTTTCTTCAACGTTTCAATGTCCGGCTGGGGAGGAAGGCAACATCTGTCTTTTTCTTCAGGCACGTAGCGAGTAAAATGCAGTTAGAGAACAGGAGGAGTTCATTTGGTCTTAGGACTACAGCTTGATGTCTGTGGGTTTGGTTCAGTGCAGTTCACAGTGGTCAATTAACGGTAGGGTGGATCACAGATCTGCGTCTCTTTGGCTTCCATATGGCTGCTGTGCAGGTCCTGGCCCTGCATTTACATGGCATTAAGCACTACTGAGTCAATAAAGGCCACAATTACAGGTTTATCTGTAGAGTTTGATTTTGCCCTCTGCGTTGAGCCTCTGAATGACCTCAGTTTCAAAATCCGCGTCATGGACGCCAGTTTTTCGAAAGGCACCTGCGTTTCTGTTGTGCTCCCAATAGTGGTGCCAGTGTCCTTGGTTGTCTGCCCCATATCCAAACACAGACACCTGTTGGGATTGAACACCATGATTGAAAACATCTAGTGACGCAGAAATGATTTTCTTGGCTGTAAACAGAAATACAAACCTCGTCACAGAGATGCAGAGCAAATATAATGGCTACTATCCCAGTGGACGGGTACCTTCCATGATGCTCCGCCCATTTGTCATATGTGTACTTAAAGAAGGCTGGATTTACAACTATCACCTGGACGGCACACACAGGAGGAACAGTTAGGCTTAACAGTCGGTTTATGGATTTACAAGCTTCAGCATTACACTCACCTTGTCTTTGTCAGCTTCTACAAGATTTTTCACTCTCATGTACGTCCTGTTTGGGATATACAAACATTTTTAGCAAAACGATTGTACAGTCATTTTTAGAGTATTTTTAGTTTAAAGAAAATCTATGTTGTACAATTTTCAGAAATAGTTTGAGGTACACTTTGATCTCTCCTGTAGAAAGGGCACTGGACAACCACTGTAAGTCTTTCAATTTGAAAGGAAGAAGGACGAGATGGACACCAGGTCTCAGATCGATTGCACTCTCTGGGTACATGAAGTGGTGGGTGGTTCGGTTACCAACATCCTCTTCATAACCCACAGTTATGGCTTTATTCATTCTGTGGGACAGTTCAGTCGAAATGCATTAGTAAAAAAAGTGTACTTATTGGTTACTGAAAATAAAGATTAACTATTTCTTAAAATGAATTTGTTCTGGTTTCACTCTCACACCGTGTCTACACCAGATGTGAGCCGTGCGATGTGACGCAACAAAAGAACACAGAAGCCATTATAATCAGTGATGTTATCTACACTGGATGTGGCATGATGGGACACAACAAATCCCCGACAGTAAACCAACCCTCTATTTCATGTAAAAGGTCTGCTAGTAAAATAAAAAACGTAATAGCCAATTTCGACTCGAGCTACTGTGTGTCTGTAGAGGGTTGTAAACTGATGCCTCGTTCTATTTATGACGTACTCCAAACACTTGCGATACTTCTCATAGGAAGTAAAAATGGATTTGCAAAGGTCGCTTTGTTGTATCCAGTGTAGACAGCTTCTAGCTGTTGCAGCGCCATGCAACGCGTCTACAGTCACGTCCCGTGTAGACACAGTGTCAGGAACTTTTAAAGTCCAGCATTCACATTTGAATTCCTTAATGAGTTTTAAAGTGAAACATTTTGAACAATTTCTCAGTGTTGTCAACCAATGAAAGTCAATGGGGTCCAATTTTGTTTTGGACCCCATTGACCATCATAGATACATTTTTCCAAAATATCTTTTTTGTGTGTTGTATTGATGAATTTTCATTTTTGGGTGAACTATCCCTTTATAACTTCAGACTAGACACACAAAGAGCAGAAAACACACCTAATAACAGTTGAGTGGGAATCTATCAAGGTTCCATGTTTGGACTTCAACAGATTGCCAGAGTTTCCAACAACTGCACATTTTCGACATTGGTTTTGCCGTGGTGTTCTATCTTCAGGTGGAGGGGAAATGATCTTAAACATCTCCTGTGTGACCTCCTTGATCGTTCCATCAGATGACTGCAAAGACTGCAAAACAATATCATTTAAAAAACCTCCAAATTTCAATAATATTATATAAGCTACTAATCTCTACATCTTTAATGTTAAAAGAAAAGACGGATCATCCCAGCTATGGTCTTTGGTGTTATTGTATATTTCCTTAATGCATTATTAAAAATACTGCCAACGTTTCTATGTGCCATGAGGATGAAAACTCAAGACACTTGAGGCACACAAATTTCAGGCTTATCTGAGTGCACTCTTACTGCCATTGCCTGCAATGGTCTGAAAGCCTTTAATTAGGCTAAATTAAACCTTACTGAAACACATGGTTGGGCCGAAGGGCCTACTTGTGCCCTTGTTCCCTAGGGAGAATTACTTTTTTGTTTAAGGAAACCAGATAATGACTCGGGGATCCACAGCCATCGCTTTAATGATGTTTGGCAAACAGATATGATGGTAGTAAGTGAACTTGAGAGGGTCTAGAATGAACACACCAGCTGTTGTCTTTCCCTGACGTGTCTGTGTGCCAGAAAAGGGAAATGATATCTACAGTTATGATGATGCGACTTCAGAGGCATGCCTGAGAAACCCAAGAGCTATTCTGCTTCTCTAGCTTAGAGAAGCCAATGGCTGTCTTGAGCCTAGCAACAAATCCAACATTAACCTTCCCACTCATAGCAGAAATTGGAAAACAGATCCTGTTGAGCTACAACTACAGTATATGTTGAAAGTTGAGATATTTGCCCAAATGATCACATATTTATCTGATCATCTGGTCACCCCTGTTCCCCAACACGGTGCCAGTGCGGGAGCCGGTGCCCAATCTGTATCGTCACAATATTCCTCATATAATTCCCACTAGGGATGTGCAACAGCGACCGAGTACTCGAGTACTCGACCGTGACAGCGACGATCGATCATGTAAACGATGATCGAAATGTATTTTTTCTTTTTTCTCCTGATTGGTTATAGCAGCACTTAGGGTGGCGCCCTGAGCTCCGATTGTTTAGCTTTCCACAGCATGCGTCAAAAGATGTGAGAAGAGAGAGAATGGCCTCAAAGTCACATAGTGATGTCTAGTTTCAATTTGACAAGATAGATGAAAATTCAGTTCAATGCAAGCTGTGCAGCGCCAAGCTTTTATCTTGTGCTGAAAATATCCTTTCAATTCTATTCATAATTAATTTAGCAATAATCATCAGTGATTGTCATACTGTAAAATAACATTTTGGTTGATCAGAAAGTGCAAATTGAATCCAAAATATTGCTGAAATAGTAGTGACACTTTCGGTCAAGCTCACATTTGCATCCGCAAACCTTTTGCAGATGAAAGTTGTAATAGCTACATCTGAATAATCTACTATAGGATACGTTGAGTCAGGATATCAACATTTATTAAGATGTTGAATGCGCTGCATATCAGTGTTTAGTTTCATGCTCAAATGCAATGCCCTATATTGACTGAGATATTTGAGACGGCCATATTGCTTTCAGTAGCGTTTACCCACCACGCAAAGCGCGATTTCTCCCGTTATCTATGTGATTCGCAGGTAGGCCTATATGTCGTATACCCACTAGGAAAGGTCAAGGATTTGCATATACCCGCTTTAAAAAGCGCAAGGATACGGATTTGGCGCTAATGTGCCGTGACAGATCGTTATGACTCAGTTCTAGAGAAGCGGCAGCCTGATGCGCAAGTGAACTGATACCAGTTACAATGCAAAATAAACATGAATGAACAGCGAAAGGTATGTTGAAAGATACAGTTCAACTTATCAAAATTCATATCATGTATTGTGTAATTGTGTTTCACACGCGGAAAGACGTTAATAAAAACGCTGGTAAACAAACAAACGTAACGTCACATTTACCTCAGAACAAACATATTCATCGTGACCATAAACTCGTTAGTCAGTCAGCTAGAAAAAATAAACTCTAGAGAGGAGCATTTAGCTTAATATATGTACCATATTACATATTAATTATATTTTTTAATGTTCTTTAATATATAATGCATGTTTGAATAAATCCATCAGTTGACAGCTGCCATTTAAATGTTTATATTTCAAAAAACGAATTAGAGTAGAAATAAATTAAAGTTAGTAGGCCTACAAACTTTATTATTATAAAAATTTCCTTAAGTGAAATTTAATTGTGTATACAAATAAATTAATTTTAACCTTCAATAACTGATTCCCATGTATATTTTACAGCATTAGTTGAAAGATTTTTTTTTTCTTGAGAAAATTTGCCATGTACTCTACCTGATATACAGTATATCCAAAATAATTGATACTGAATCAAAATTTATAACTATGATGACAGACTGGCAGGAAATTATGCAAAACAGAAAACAAGTCCAAACAGGGTGATATTGTGACATACTGATAAGCCTCATCTTTCCATTATTGTTAATAATAGTTGAAACTTGCACTCTTAAACGTGCATTGAAAATTGCCAGCTGATAAACCCCTGGGAACGCGATCACGGGGCCCCCTCCTGGAGAATTGCTTAGGGCCCTCAATAACCTAAACACGCCACTGATTGCTTTTAGATGTTTCTTTAAAAAAAAAAAAAAAAAAAAACTGATGTTATAATAATGCAGCAGTGCATTTTTTCTCATATTTGTTCAATGCCATAATTTGGCTTTGAAAACGTGCAGGCAATTTATGGAATCACTTAATAATGTGATTAAAATAACGCACAGATCTGCCATAAACATGGCATCATAATGAGAAATTTATAGAAATCTACAGTAAATTCTGTCCTTACCCGTTATTCTCTCTCTCTCTCTCTGTGTAACTTAAAGTTTACTGGCATTTGCATCCTTTTGTGCCCTTACAAGTTGTACTGTTACATCTATATTATGGAGCTGAGTTATCTGATTAATATCATAGGATGTGTCATAGAACGGGCTTGAGTTTCCCATAACTAAATTCCCACCCAAGGCATGTGCAAAAAAATGGCCACAGCCTGGTTGAGTAGCATAAGTAGTGTGTTGAAACTTGTGGTTATGGTAAGGGGCATTGCATTTCTGAAACATGCTCAAAGCGGTGGACCATTAACAACACACTGGTCCAGCTGACCAATCAGAGCTCATTTTGCTTTTCGGAAGGAGGTTCTAGACCTGAACTTAACAGCGGTGAGTTTCCCAAAAGTCAGCCAAATATGGTCACAAGTTCTGTCATTACCAGCATAGTTCAACGAGTCTGTGTTTCCAGAAACCATAGTTCCAACAAACAGCATCGCAAAGTTGTGCGGTTGGAATAACAGCTCTCGAGTTGTGGTTAGAAGCATTGTTTCTTGTTTGCATGAAATGTGGACTTAATAAATCCTTATTTTGAGCAAAATAAGCAAGCTGACATTCAGTACAATCATATCTTTCATTTTGAATATATACAAATTACATTTATGTCTTTTAGTCTGTCAAGAGATTTTAAGCGCTGTTTTTGAAGAGGGCACATGTGCGTACGTGTTTTAGTACGTAAGAAAGAGCATTTGACTGAATCTGGATAACAAAGCAAAATAAATGAGAAAAATGAGAATTAGTCCTCAGATGCAATGTCTGTAAATTATAGCAAAAAATCTGACATTCATTCGATCTCAAAAGGATTAAATAATACAAATTAAAAGATAAATTAAAGGATTAGTTCACTTTCAAATGAAACTGATCTGAGATATTTTAATAAATATCCTGACACATCCGAGCTTTATAATGGCAGTGAATAGTGTTCATGAGAATGACCTGAAGAAAGTGCTTCCATCCACATCCATCCATCATAAACGTATACTCCACATGGCTCCGGGGGGTTAATGAAGGCCTTATACACACTTAGGATGGCTTGAGGGTGAGTAAAGCTTGGGCTAATGTTCATTTGAAAGTGAACTAATCCTTTAAAGGTCCCGTTCTTCGTGATCCCATGTTTCAAACTTTAGTTAGTGTGTAATGTTGTTGTTAGAGTATAACTAAAATCTGTAAAATTTTAAAGCTCAAAGTTCAATGCCAAGCAAGATATTTCATTTAACAGAAGTCGCCTACATCGAACGGCCAGTTTGGACTACATCCCTCTACTTCCTTCTTTAATGACGTCACTAAAACAGTTTTTTGACTAACCTCCGCCCACAAGAATACACAAAAAAGGGGGCGTGGTCTTGTTGCGCTCCCACAGAGAAGAGCAAGAGTTGCGTTTGTAGAGTGTGTTTGTTGCCATGTCGTCGAAACGCTGTTATTTTCATCCCGCAGTCCAATCACCTTTGTTTGGCCTTCCCAGGGACGCTGTACTTAGAGATCTATGGTTACAATTAATGTTTAACTCTAATCCACATGTAAAACTATGTGCAACACATTTTGCTGAGGACAGCTTCCTCAATCTCAATCAGTTTAATGCCGGATTCGCACAAAGATTATTCTTGAAAGATGGAGCAGAAGCTGCTGTCGAATCACAACACAGGAACCGCTGGCACAATCAGAACTCGTTACGTATTTCTGAAGGAGGGACTTCATAGAACAAGGAAGTCATCAGCCCGTTTTTATGACAGTGGAAACAGCGGTATACAGATAAGTAAATTATGTGAAAAATACTGTGTTTTTTTACACGCGAAACATGAACACATGTTATATTGCACACTATAAACACAATCAAAGCTTCAAAAAACCACGAAAAACGGGACCTTTAACCAACGTGGTTGAATGACAAATTTGCGACAATACGATTTCGGGAAACAGTTGTGACTAGCTACTTGATTTCTTGAGCTATGCATCGTACTATAGTAGTTAAGCAGCGAGTTACACCGTTGTATGGGAAACAAGCATTACTGACAAACTGGAAAGAGAGGTGCTGCAACAATGTAAAATATGTGAAAAATAATGTGTTTTTAAAAATAATTTGCTTTTCTAGTTTTTTGCCCCCCCCCCAAAAAAAAAAAAAAAAATCAAGACTAATCAAGACAAGAGCATAATATGGCCTCTTTAAACCAACAATCATCTACTTACCAGCCACCACTTCATAGAGACCGGATCTATGTCATCGTCCCTGCCGGTGAAGTAAGGTTGCTGCTTATGATCATAGTGTTGGTCAAACCACTCTGACACACCCATGTCTGCTATACAGGACTTACAGCTACAAGAATGACCTCGTGTTGGCTCGGTGATAGGGTGTAACTCTGTCTGGTTCTTCGTTGGTATCCTGACTTTGTGGTGAGAGGGTAAAACTGTGATGGGCACAACGCCGGCCTTCTGAATAGTGTGAGCAGCTATCATTAAAAACAAAATAGCACCTAGCAAAGCGCCTAAGTACAGTTTTCTTCTCAACATCATGGTTAAGACAGACTGAACCTTGGGGTGGGTTTTCCAGAGGAAAAGATTTAAAGGATCCGCTGCTGTAACAGGCATTCAGTTCTGGCTTAGCTTGTTCCTGCCAAATTGATTGTGGTTTTTATGGTGTATGATGAGTTGCTTTACAAAACAAAATGAGCTCTGAGGTGGAAAATGACAGGATCTTCAATCCAGGATCCTCCATTATGGCTTTGTTCTATCTGTCCATACTTTCACGAGTTTTCAAAACCAAAGCACAAGGCCTCATGGTGAAACATCAAACTGTTTCTTACTGTTCAGTACAGTGAAGGAAATGAGTCAGAAATGAGGCAGCTCCACTTCCTGTGTACAGTTCTAGACGCCTCGGCTTATGTTTCATAGCACTGCAAATACCCGCTGCTGCCAAAGCTCCTGAAAAATACACAAAAACATCAACATTTTGAGATATTTTTTCCATTATGTCATTATCTGATTAATGAATGAAATGTTTTTTTAAATCTATTGGCAGATTCACTTTACAAAGTGGTCTAAATGATTCCTTAACAAATCAGATTTAGTAAACGTGCCAAAGGGAGTTTTTTCAGTGAATACGTTTAGTCACTTTCTCATCAGAAGACTTGAAATATAATACAGAAGACGTGAACTACTTAAGTTTTTTTTGATCCTTTTGAAGCTACAGTCCACATTTATTGTAATTGCATGGAAAAGAGCTATCACAGTTTTTTCCCTCCTTTTCATTTCATTTGAGTTCCACAGAAGAAACTAAGTCACATAGGTTTTGAAAAACACGAGGGTGAGTAATCAATCTCAAAATTTCCTTGTTTTGTGTGTGAACTATCCCTTTAAACTCAACTGAGGAATCTCATTCTTTGAGGCAGTGCTAAAAAGAAAGTATCATTTCACCTCTGCTTTTCAATCATGTTTTTATGTTCAGTCAAGACGAATTGACCTAAATGAAAAGAAAAGCACATTGGAGAGCACTTCAAAATACAACGAGTACATTGCAGAAAGTCCACAACTGTTGCCTCCTGCTGAGACAGCAAGAATGTGGCTGAACCTCCCTCAAACTCCCCACCACATCTACACCGAAGAACTTCATAAATAAAGCACCGCTGACTGCGTTGGACCAATCACATCAATGCAGCAAATCCATCTTTAGATTGATGAGTGTCAAACACAGCTACTCCCAGCTACTTCCCAGTGTAGAGCTCTGGACCTGATGCATGGTATTTAAATAGCCAGTTTGAAGTCCTTAACAACAATCCTTGGAACAGTCGCTTTACTTAAAAAAAACAACAAAACAAAGCCATCTCAGAAACCACAGCCAAAGTGACTGCAAAGCACGGCTGAAATGTTATCCTATATGAGAAACAGGAAGTCCACGACTTTCCTCATCTGTTAGGGATCCGTGTCCGGCGGAGCAGGGAGACGCTGGTAATGGAGTGGGGGAAGTGAGATCAGCTGACATTCAGCTGATTCAGAAGAACCGTCTCTCCCTGCCAGACAGCTATCTCACTACAGACCAAACAGAATTACATCTCTGGCCAGTGCAGCCAAACCTACCTAGTCAGCAAAGTGGGTCTCCGTTCATTACTCAGAGTGAACTAATCTCAAAATGAACGCAAGGAGCTTTAAGTAACCAGTCCAGAGCTGATGAATCCAGAACATTCTCATTAGCTTAAGCTGAGAAACAAGCAGTTCATTGAGAAAACTAATCAAGAGGAATTACAACAGCTGTAGTGCACTAGAAAGACATAGTAGTTTCCATACAAGTGGCTATAAATGTATTAAGCCACAGTCATTTTTGCCATGGTACGTAGGCAGCCTGGGTTGTGTGACGTTTTTAATAGATAAGATAATACAGATTTCTCATGACTGCCAGGTTACCATGGCTCAACACTGCAAAGAACAGATAAAATACAACTACAAAAACCTCCTGTGTGTTTTTTATTTGGACTGTTATTCAGCTGCATCAAGGGAACACCCTGACTAGTCTAATTCATTTGCATACCAATGTGTTAAACATCAGAGCCAATGGGATTCTCATATTACTGAAACCAGAGGCTCCTCAACGTCTGCCAAACTATTCAGATTTGATTGCTCATTGAAATGTGCCCTTTACTCAGCAAAAGGGACCCCCTTTTCATAGGACTCCTGTCCAAACTTTCTGTGTGAGCCTTGAGGTACGCACTGGGTTTGGAAGGGAACCACACTGCAAGCAAATGTTAGTTAATAAATACTAATAATGAGCTGTGGTCCTTGTTAACGAGTCTTATAAGAGTTTTGAAAACATTTGTATTTTAATTAGATTTTTTCCCCAACACAAGCTGCTTTTAATGCAAAATTCATAGCAACTAAAAAAATAAAAAAATAACAAAATAAAAATAATTCTAATTTTAATATTTCACTGTGTGTGTATATATATATATATATATATATATATACAGTGGTGGTCAGAATTATTGGCACCCTTGGTAAATATGATCAAAGATGACTGTAAAAAAATCAAAGATGACTATAAAAATAAATCCGCATTGTTTATCCTTTTGATCTTTAATTCATATAATTTGCAAAAATCTAACCTTTCATTGAAGGAAAATAATTGAAAGTAGGGGGGAAATCACATTATGAAATAAATGTTTTTCTCCAAAACACGTTGGCCACAATTATTGGCCCCCTTTTATTCAATACTTTTTGCAATCTCTTTTTGCCAAGAGAACATCTCTGAGTCTTCACCTATAATGCCTGATGAGTTTGGAGAAGACCTGACAAGAGATCAGAGACCATTCCTCCATACAGAATCTCTCCAGATCCTTCAGATTCCCAGCTCCATGTTGGTGCTTCTTCTCTTCAGTTCACTCCACTCATTTTCTTTAGGGTTCAGGTCAGGGGACTGGGACGGCAATGGCAGAAGTTTCATTTTGTGCTCAGTGACCCATTTTTTTGTGTTGGTTTTGATGTTTGTTTTGGATCATTGTCCTGATGGAAGATCCAACCACGGCACATTATTGGATTTCTAGCAACTGTTGGTATTTGATAGAATCCATGATACCATGTATCTAAACAAGATGTCCAGGACCTCCAACAAACACATAGGCCCACAACATTAAAGATCCAGCAGTATATTTAACCGTGGGGGTACTTTTTATCCATGTGTGCACCAAATCCATCTGGTGGGTTTGCTGCCAAAAAGCTCTTTTTTTAGTTTCATCTGACCATAGAAGCTGGCCCCTGAAGTTCCAGTCTTGTCTGACAACTGAATATACTGGAGATTTCTGGATGAGAGTAGAGGATTTTTCTTGAAACCTTCCCGAAAAACTTGTGGTGATGTAGGGGCTGTTTGATAATTTTTTTTAGGCTTTCTGAGACTCAAGACTCAACTAATCTCTGCAATTCTCCAGCTTGCAGAGTCTTTGGCCACTCAAACTTTCCTCCTCACCTCACATTAGGTAGATTTAGACACACGTCCTCTTCCAGGCAGATTTGTGACATCTTTAGTTGATTGGAACTTCTTAATTATTGCCCTGATAGTGGAAATGGGGATTTTCAATGCTTTAGCTATTTTCTTACAGCCACTTTCTATTTTGTGAAGCTCAACAATATTTTGCTGCACATCAGAACTATATTCTTTGTTTTTTCTCATTGTGATGAATGATTACAGGAATTTGGCCTTTGTGTTTCCTCATGTTTATACTCCTGTGGAACAGGAAGTCATGGCTGGACAACTTCATGTTCATGATCACCCTGGTGTGCTAAAAAACATAACAAATTCTAGGGGTGCCAATAATTGTGGCCAATGTGTTTTGGAGAAAAACATTTATTTCATAATGTGATTCCCCCCCCCCCCCCCCCCCCACTTTCAATTCTTTTCCTTCAATGAAAGGTTAGAGTTTTGCAAATTTTATGAATTAAAGATCAAAAGGATAAACAATGCAGATTTATTTTTACAGTCATCTTTGATCACAATTACCAAGGGTGCAAATAATTCTGACCACCACTGAATAATAATAATAATTTTTCCTTTTTCACTTTTTTCTTTTTTCTCTATATATAAAAGTACAAATAAAATATGACAAGAACAAAGATAAGATAAAGTGGATGAAGGCACTATGTAACTACCTGCACAGAAACAGTCAGCTGATCATATTTTGCATCACTGAACTAGGTATTTAAAATGTTAACTTCCAATTGTAATCTAGTGATGTAATTTTGTTTTGCAAATTCTTACGTTTGACAAAAACGAATCTGAATATTGTGGAGCATGTGTAACCATCAGTGTCAACGCTGGTTACAGTAAATATTAAAAACCTGCAAACGTAAGAGAAAAAAAAAACAGGAAGCAATGTTTACAGCCATTTTTGTTACCGGAAAAGTTTAAATAAACTTGTTTTACCAAATATAAACAATGTCTGAGATTTTCCATTTTTGTTTCCTACACCAACAAACACCAGAAACATGCAAGTCATGCCAAAATGATCAATTACAAAACATCGATTAAAACTGCTGAGGTGCTGAGAACAACCCCGCTATAAAAGATTTGCCTTGGATGCCAGCCAGAGCTTTTTAACTTGCAAAGGCGTAAGAGGCTGGTTTTGCTCAAGGCATGTTAAAGAGTCAGGCCATGTTAACACTACAGTGAGAGTTTTAAGTGAAGTGTGGAGTGGACTGATAAGGGCAGGGGGTTTTGGGGTTTCACATTACATGAAGTTAGCCTCACCTTTGTGGAGATGCATGTGTGGTGTGGTTTCCTCAACATGAGAGGAAGAAAAAACAAGCTCACCATCCCCCACTATATAACTTTAAGCATAGCACACTTATCAGCCTCTCTGATAGCCAGAATATCTTTCGAAATGCAAAACAAGAGGGCCCGCTCATTTCTGTTTCCCTTAGTCAACTCCCTTAGTTTAAATCTAAAACTAAGCTTAAGAAACAGGAATAGCTACACTGTCCAATATGTACATTTTACTAGAAAACAACGTAAAAATGCTACTGTAAAAACCTGTTACATATTTAACTGTAATCTTAACCTTACCTTATTGGAAAAAAAAATATTAATTTAATTGAGAATACATGTAATTTATTGACAATCATGACAACTCTCGGAAGATTTTCAGCATGGTAATGGATATGACAATGTTAATGTATTTGGTCTTGGCGGAATAGATCTTCTACACTGCTGCTGATTATTGCTGCTGCAGAGCAAGTACACGAACTTGCTACTGCCAATACATATGCCGATACGCTACTGCGAGTTGTGCTCCTGCGCAAATAGCATTCATCAATAACCATAGCAGATCTATACAGGTGGAGCTGGGGAAGATGGAGGGTTTTAGAGGAACTCTGAAGCACGCTGCCAACTGCTATAGTGAATGCTAAGTAGTTAATATTGCTGTAATTATCATCAGCTTGCATTAAGCACCCATCAGCCTGCGCCATCTAGAGTTTCATGACTGAACTATGTATTTATACGCACATTTCACGGAAACGTTCTGCCTAGTTCACAACACTTGCGTACGGACATGAATTTTTATTTCTTAACCTCATTTAAAGAAATGGACGTATTCTAAATGTGTGTGTCCGAGGTAAAAAATAAAACACGCCCAAACCATGATTGATTCCCTGGAGGTTCAAGAATTAGCGTGCTCATTTTACTCGCTCGTTGTGACAGCTAACCTATGCCACTCCCACACCATACACCAGTCAAAGTAGCCAATTATTCTCCATTTGCAGATATGACGAGAGATGCACGGATGAGTGACGTTACGTATGTATACAATTTCTTGCGAAAACCATCCCACTAGGTCTAAAATATAAACACTCATAATAGGCTTATGGTGGTGAATCAAAAATGTGTTTTAGAAGAAGGACTGATGATGTATTGACTCATTTAAATTTAGATCATTTTGATCAAAAAAATTACATAGTGTACCTAAAGTTAATTCATTGGAAAATGGAGATCCCCAGAATTCCCTGCATGAACTATCACAGTTTACATTTTAGCATTTAAATGTTTTGTAATCTTTTATGTACATTGGAATGTTTATATGTTGAACTATATAATTTAATGACATACAGTTAAGAACTTTTGTTTGTAACATGATCACTGAATTCTTACAGTAATGTAGTTATTTTTTTTTACTGTAAATATACCCATTTTATACCCACACTGCTGTGCTGTACATTTATCCTACGAATGTAGGATACTTTCCTCAGTAACCATGTTTACAGGAGTCAGTGTAACTGTTATGACGTTTTTGACACACATGTTTTTAGTCACACAGACCCTGATAGACCTAGATTTTTACTGAATAAAATTATCTTTATTTCGACCAGCTATGTGTAGGTTATATCCAGTATATGGGATGAATTGGGTCTCTAAATGTCTCGTAGTACGAAACAATTCAAACTGACAATCTTCATTTACACAAAAACTTAAAGGTATTCACATTTGATTATAACTGGTCAAGACTAACATATAAATCACAAGAATTAACAACAAAACCCAGCATTTTGGGCGTCACATGTATCGCGTTGTCAAATGCTTGAACGCCGATTAACGTTACTTGCCCAAAAAAAAAAAAAAAAAAAGAAAGAAAAGAAAAGAAAGAACCTAAGTAACTAGGAAGCTCGTTCAATTTTGAGACATATCCATGGTTTACATCCAAATGTAAAAGTTACAGGTATATTTTACTATTAAATCCACCGCACACAATTTCAATGATGTCTAATGTACAATTTAGGATAGTAAAGTAACAGTTAACACACATGGATACGTTATAAAAGACTCAAACCGTTCGAACTGTTTCCACAAGAAGTTCAGCTCAAGTTTAATTTTCGAGGTGGAAACTTATGTTCAACTCGAAATACATCTTGTTACTATAACCTGTAGTAAAATGGGATTGATTCGCATTGCATTAGCTAAACGTGTGGTATAAAAATGTAGATCGAAAGAAGGAACATAACTTTTTGAGAAGGCAGTTCAACTCAACTCCGTTAACTCATTTGAAACCGCTTGCTCTCATCATAAACTATCACGTATATTTATTCAAATCGGGCTAGATAAAGTGTAAACAGGCTTTGGTCTAAGATCACATGCAGTCGTCTAGAAAGAGGGATAAGTTTAGGCTACTTACCAGCTTGTTCTCAGCTCGGATGTGGATGACTAAAAGGCAGAACTCAGTCTTGCATGGACTGTGGAGAAATGATGTCAAGCTCTACGTCTTACGTCTACCCGGTTTGTGTGTGTGTGTGTGTGTGTGTGTGTGTGTGTGTGCGTGCGTGCGTGTGGGGTGGGGGTCCGGGTAAACCCTCCTTGTGGGGACCAAATGTCCCTACAAAGATAGCCTAGTAATACCAGTAATTTTTGACCTTGTGGGGACATTTTTTGTTTCTCATGAGGAAAAGAGCTTATAAATCTACTAATACTGAAAATGTAAAAATGCATAAAGCTTTCTGTGAGGGTTGTGTTTAGGGATAGAGTTAGGGTTATGGGGATAGAATATGTCTGTACAGTTGAGATGTTAAGCATGAGCTGTTTGAATCTAAATGGAGCAGGTCTCCCCTTCATGGTTGTTGCCATGTTGAGCTCACATGACCAGCTGTTTTGTGCAACAGATTGAGTTTCTTCTGCTACTAATAACAGGGTGTGAATTATCATGACCACATAATTATGAGTTAAACCCCTTAGTTATGAGTTCATAACGTTTTTATAACAAATTAGACATCCACTATTGTTTTATAAAGAATTGTTCTACAGTCTATAATGACATTACATCAGAAGAAACTGTAATTAAATGACAGAAAAATAAGTGTAATTCCTTACTTTACTTTTTCAAGGGGATAAGTATCTAAATGGCAGTAAGGCTACTTAGTTATGCATTACCCAACACTGGTCCTGAACACATGAAAAAGTGTTATGATTGAGCCTAAATAATGTCTATAGATGTGAGTGCCACAAAAACACTGCTGAAAAAGAAGAGTTTGCTTTGAAGAGGTGACAGTTAGTAAAAATGAAAATGCCTCCACACCAGTAGATGTCGGTATGAAGTCCTCTTATTCATGGGATTAATAAAAGCCAGGTAGCAGGGACAAAAATTTAATTTAGCTTTTAATATAATTTCCATTTAATCCTATAGCTAATGCAATGTGCAAAACAATGCGGAGGCCTTATAGTCAAGATAATCATTCCCTCCACATATTGTTGCACATTGTGATGTGGGCAGGGTTTGTGCAAAGGGAGCTACGGGAAATGTTGTGATTTAAATTAAACATTTGAGGAAAAAAGATCTCATAGCGCTTATCTGCACATTTGGCATACATCTTGAGGTCTGGTTTATGTGGTCCTCTGATAGCTGTCCATTGCTTATATAGTCAATGCCCTGACAGGCCACTGAGGCTGTTCAGAGTGCAGTGTTTACTCAAAATGAATTAGCTTGACATTAATTGACGTGATAAAGCAGTGCAGCTTCCATACAACTGGACAGAAGACTGGACCTTTGTATCCGTATTATCAGTCCTGTCTCTCAAGGTTATTTATGCTTGAGGACATGATGTACTTTTTGATTTTCAACACAGAACCCTGATGTAGGCAACAAGCCATTGCTTCTATCACTAGAATTTAAAATAAAAGATTAGAGAGAAAGAGAAGGTAAATGTCATCCCTAATGAGGGCAGGTGGAAAGAAGCATTTTATTGCACAAATGGAAAGGTTTTAACATAGCGATAAGAATGAAAGTAATCCATATTCTCAATCTCTGAGACAGGGAGTACATTTTGCAGAAGACAGCAGGACATATACAAGATAAGAGTGAAAGCAACCTTTTTTTTGTGCCCATCACATAAAGCAGCCTTTTTACTATGCCCATTTTTAAAGTATATAGGATAGAACAAATGTGCCAAATTAAATATTAAAATGAAATGTGTGTGTATTGTGTGTATGTGTATGATTTCATTAAATCCAATCTTTTTTTGTAAATCTTTTGCACATACCTCAAACCATAGGAAAAGAAGATCATGCTTTTAAAGCATATAAACTGTAGGTGTATATGTTAGATTTTATTTAAGGCTAAATATACAGTAAAAGTGGATGGTTTTTCTGAACAGCTGTGGATTTTTGAAATGAGAAGTCATGGCATGATTGTAACTGTACCGTCTATAAATGTTGATGTTTTAGCAGAGAGTAATTCACAATATGGTTTGAATTAAAACTAGCGTGTTTGTGTCCATGCAAATATGTGAAACTTTGGCATGAATTCAATGTAAACACTCAGGACAAAGACTGAAATTTGGACATTTGGCAAACAAACTGAGCATTTCTGTCGAAATGTGACTAATTTTTAGCTGGTATTTAATGTCATTCTGATATTGTTTATATAGAATTTTTGTTGCTGACATGTTTGTTTGCCAAATCATTTCTTTATGTTACTCTAAATAAATGACTATTACATTTACTATTACTTTTATTCAAAGCGACTTACATTTCATTCAAGGTATACATTTTCAGTTCTCGCTTTCCATGCTTCCATGTTAGCACCATACTGTTTTGAGCAACAGGAAGGCAAATGACTTCACATCTATATAAATTAAGGTAGCTAATGTTGCTTTGTAAAAAAAAAAAACCTAAAATCTGAATAGATACAACAGATAGAAAGATAGACAAATATAGTATCCACAATCAGCAGTGTAGAGAATAGGAAACAACTGCTATTGTGTTCGGCTAGTATGTTACCAGATATAGAGTAGATTGCATAGTACTTGTGTAACTGAGATGATTACTGAAGACAATGACAGGATGGAAAAGTACAAATGTATGTATGTTCGTAATCGGACAAAAGTTTTGTACGTACAAAACCATGGCTAAAGTTGAGTGAAAGCTGCAATGGACACTTTTCACAGACTGTGATGATGTGCTTCCACAGTTATAAACATCGCAAAGCTAGTTTTTCAAAGTTTTTCATATTTTAAAAATGTAATACACATTTATATTGATATATTTTGTTATATTACCTTGTCAGTAAATGACAAAAACAAATTAACGCTACTGCGAGGATGTTTCTAATACAGTGGCTGAGGGAGTGACAGCAAATTTGTTTACCCAAGTTTACCCAACTATACCCAACTATGATGACTTCCTCTTATGAGAACTGAGAAATGTGAAAAGGGTCCATAGAGCTGAATCACAGTTGCAGTAGTTATAAATAGTTAGATAGTGTTTGAACAGATAGTTAAACATAACAAACAAAAACAAACAAAGAGTTGCTGATGCAGGGCTTGCTGCTACTGTTTTCTTTAAGCTTTGTTAATGATTTCCAGGGATGGCAAAGGCTGTTTGGCCAAGGACTTGCAGTTGAAGGACAATATGATAAGCAGCTGGAGACTGAACCAACAACTAGTCTGTGATGTCCACTTACAACCGAGACAGCGACACATGATCATGTGAGAAAATAAGCAGCTTGTAAACCATCATAAACAGCAGTTAAATTTAATAGTATATATAGTTACTACAGGTTTCCAAGATTTTACTATTCATTCATTCATTCATTCATTCACTCACTCACTCACTCACTCACTCACTCATTCGTTCATTTACTCATTCATTCAGTCACTCATTCATTCATTCACTCACTCACTCATTCACTCATTCATTCACTCACTCATTCGTTCACTCACTCACTCACTCACTCATTTGTTCATTCACTCATTCAGTCACTCACTCACTTACTCATTCACTCACTCATTCGTTCACTCATTCATTCACTCACTCACTCACTCACTCACTCACTCATTTGTTCATTCAGTCATTCACTCACTCACTCACTCATTTGTTCATTCAGTCATTCACTCACTCACTCACTCACTCACTCATTCATTCACTCACTCATTCACTCACTCATTTGTTCATTCACTCATTCAGTCACTCACTCACTTACTCATTCACTCATTCATTCACTCACTCACTCATTCATTCATTCACTCACTCATTCATTCACTCATTTACTCATTCACTCACTCACTCATTCATTCACTCATTCACTAAATCATTCATTCATTCACTCACTTATTCACTCACTCATTTGTTCATTCACTCATTCAGTCACTCACTTACTCATTCACTCGCTCACTCACTCATTCATTCACTCACTCATTCATTCACTCACTTACTCATTCACTCACTCACTCATTCATTCACTTACTCATTCACTCACTCACTCACTCATTCATTAATTCACTCACTCATTCAGTCACCCACTCACTCATTCCCTCCATCACTCATTCCCTCACTTATTCATTCATTCACTCACTCACTCACTCACTAATTCACTCACTCATTCATTCACTCATTCCCTCACTCACTTATTCACTCACTCATTCACCCACTCACTCATTCACTCACTCATTCACCCACTCACTCATTCATTCATTCACTCATTCATTCCCTAACTCACTCATTCATTCCCTCATTCACTCATTCCCTCACTCATTCATTCATTCCCTCCCTCCCTCCCTTATTCATTCATTCACTCATTCATTCATTCATTCACTCACTCACTCACTCATTCATTCATTCATTCATTCACTCACTCACTCACTCACTCACTCACTCACTTATTAGAATTGTTTTATCGGCGCCAAAGTACACGTTTTTAAAAGAGGAAAAGAGTGTTGTTTTCCAAAGAGTTTGAACTATACTTTGGTGTGTTATAATCACTGGATCATATTTCCTCACCCTGTCAGCCGTCATGGACATGATGAGACAACCCCTATTGGGCAATAGCTGGTGTCCAGTTACAAATGAATAAGAGACAGGGATTTATCCACAGTTTGAAAATGTTCATGTTGGCATTGTCATATTAATAGAGTTGCAGTTTGGCCTTTGTTTGGTAAAAGTCAACATTGTGTCTAAAGAACACCTGTAACACAAGGACATTTCATTTTAACAAATTATTTCATAGGAAATCTAAGATTTCAGTGTCTCTTAATGTGAAGTAAAAGTATTTATTACATGACAAGGAGACGGTGAAGAGGACCAGGAGGTGCTCAACACGGAATGTGTAGGAGATAGTAAAACTGCACACAAAGTTCACTTTTAAAAGGTGTTTTTCTCCTGAAGGAACATGGCTCTGCTCCCAGATATCTACATTTTACAATGTGAAAGCGTCACTAATGAGTCTCTGTTTCAAGCAAAATTCTTGACTAATAAAAAAAAGTGGATTCCTCATTTGAGATCTTACCTGAACTAGCTGCACTAAAAGTATGCATGATATTTACATTTACATTTGAGCTTTTTCACATTTACATTTGCTATTGGATATGGATGCTATGGATTGATTCTATACTTCAGGGCATGCGCTTACAAAGGCTCCTCTAATTTGGGCTATAATTAGCATGTTCACATGAGTCAAACAGGAAATAACATGCTTGTATCCTGTAAAATAAAAATACACTTGCAAGTGCAAATTTGAACTATAATGCATGTGTGCAAACAGTTATACTTACTTTTTTTTGATGGTTATAGAACACATCTGGCACACTAAGGTTTTGTCAAACACAGAGAAAAAAAACTGGTCACAAACTGTTAGAATGCTTTGGTAATTCAGATGTATAAAAGTAAATTGTATTATCAGCTCATGTGAATATACTGCCAACTTTGTGTTTTGTTATTTTGTTACTCCATCACAGGGTCTTTCTGTGATATTTGCTTTAAATTCTCCCCAAATGTGAGGCACCATCCACCCCCTCCGTCATGCATGTAGCTGCACATATGGAACGACTCAAAGTTTCCATGTGTAGACTTAGGCTTGAGCTGACCTAGCAGCAGTTATTAAGTGGAAAACCTGAGGCAACGTTTGGAAAGGAAGTAAATGACCTCATAAATCTACAGTATGCCTGTTCATGTCTCTCACACTCATCAGACTGTACCTGTACCATCTTTACAGTGGTCAGGATATATGCAACCTCATTTTCATTTCTTATCCTCAAATTAGTCAAATTAAACATTAAATATTGGGTTATACATACTCCCTATGTGATGTTATGTTTTTATGTCAGAATCAAGTTTCTTTTTAGGGCCCGAGCACCGATGGTGTGAGGACCCTACTGTAAATGCTCAGTCAATTATTCTTATTCTCCGAAATGAATCGCATTTCTGAGGGCCTAAACATGCTCGAAAACCCATGAAACTTTGCACACGCTTTAGAAGTTCTGAAAATTTACATCTGATGGTGTGGCAAAATGGCTCCACAGCACCACCTACAAAATTTCAATTAAGCGCCCTTCGTGCTACGTTTCACGTACAGGTATGAAATTTGGTAGACACATGTAAAAAAAAGCCCCTGGGTGCAAAATCTGAAAACCAAACAGGAAGTGAGATATTTCGAATTTTCATCGCAAAATATTTCCAGACGTTGTACTCTAACAAACTCCTCCTAGAGCTTTAATCAGATCAACATCATATTTGGTCAGTCTAATCTAAAGTCCTTTGTGATGTTAAATTGCGAAGATCTAGAGTTTTCGCTGAAGGGTGTGTCCGTGGCGGCCAGACAAAGTTTGATGTTTCGCCATGAAACAGGAAGTTGTTGTAACTCAGGCACACAATGTCCGATCTGCCCCAAACTTCACACGAGTCCTGGCCTGAAGACATCTACATGGCAAAATTCAGTTACAGTCATAAAGCCACCTGCGGGCAACAGGAAATAACATGTTTTACACAGTCGTAAACTCCTCAGATTTAACCAGAACCACATCATATAAGACCTTAGCAATGATAAATATCAAAGATCTTGAGTTTTCGTTGAAGGGCGCGTCCGTGGCGGCCTGACAAAGTCTGATGTTTCGCCATGAAAGAGGAAGCTGTTGTAACTCTGGCGATCTGCCCCAAATTTCACATGTGTGATAAGAGACCTGGCCTAAAGACTATTATTGAAAATCTATATGCCAATATTCAGTTAGTCATAGTGCCACCAGCTAGCAACAGGAAATGGCATGCTTTGCACTATAATTCACTCCCAGAAACACATTTGTATATGTCATGAAGTACCAAACATAGTAGAAACACGTTAAATCATGCAACACTTTGCTAAGTGCTAATGTACGCGATTAACGCCACAAAAGAGGAAGTTGTTGTAACTCAACTAGTTGTTGTCTGCTCCAAACTTCACAAGTCTTGGCCTCCACCTGGCCTGGAAGTCAAAGCACCACCTGTTGGCAGCAGGAAGTGTGGCACTTTGAAATGACTGCTATAATTCTCCTGTATTTACTCGCTTACATGCATGTCGCCCACTGTTCACCGTTTTCCTAAGGCCAACGGGTGGCGGTGAACCTGGGTGCGAGGGCCCTTTCATCACTGTTTGCAGCTCTTCTTTTCTTCTTCTTTTTTTTGATAACAGTCAGTGATAGGTTATAACTTGCATCATGCAGCATGTCTAGACATAAAATTAAACCACAATCAAGTCAAACAAGTCTTTTTGTTGAACTTCTAAAATCGGCAAGATCTGTTTTTAAAGCCTATTCCATCTGTCATGTATCTGTGGGCAATGTACTTTAAAATTAAGTTTAAAATGTTTTTATTTTATATTATTTAAATTTTTTGACCCACTTATGGAAACTAGGGCTGCTAGGCCCTTTTAATATAAAAATATATCAAATAAACATATCTACTTAACATGTTTAAAGACTGAAGAGCTTCCTAGAAGCCACCACAATTTTTTGTTTGTTTGCTAGCTACATTATAGTGGAAAACATCCTTACAGCAAAAAAAGAACATATGTCTCCCAAGGATGCATGTATTTTCGCGTTAACCTCAAATTATACTGTATAATAATAGATCTAAAAGCGCTAGTTTCAACTTTGTAGTAAAATAAAATACCTTTTTGCTACAATATGAAAGTCTAAGAACTCACTGTTACGGTGACCTGCTTTCATCCAGTCCAGCAGATGGCAGTAACCCATAACCGACCGTTCACATACTGCATGTTTCTTGTTCCGGAGTTTGCATCATCAATCATAGCAACGAAAACACCGACTTACCTTCATAATGGCAAGTACATTTCACCAGTTGTTTTTGATAATAAGTGCTTATATTTGAAAATGCATGTTTGTTAGCTCGTTTTTGTCTCGGTTTAGGTTTTTTGCGGCTAACATTGACTGCAGGGCGTTGTCATTCACGAGACGGTCCTTACATTAGCCAAATACTGCTCGAGTAAATAAAATAAACAATGCCAAATATGTATTTCCCCCCCCGCAGATTTATTTAGGGATTTCACAGAGTGGCTGTTCCGAAGAATATTAGATATTAGGCAATGACATACAGCTGGTTTTACTCTTAATTAGGCTGTTTTAATCCATTAAGCGTTTATGTTGCAGGCTGAGGTGGAGGAGACGATGAAAAGGCTCCAGAATCAGAAAGGAGTACAAGGAATCATCATTGTTAATGCAGAAGGTATCTGGCAAATGAGAAATGTTGCAGCTGTTATTACATATTTTAGTTTGGTTGTCATGTGCTTCAGCAGCAGCATGAAACTTATAAAACAAAGAGATCTTTGTTGTTGTATCTGCAGTTTTCCCTATGTGCTCTCTTTTAATAGGCATCCCCATTAAAAGCACCCTTGACAACGCGAGCACAGTTCAGTATGCTGGTAATATCCACCAGTTGCTCATGAAAGCTCGAGGAATAGTGAGGGACATCGACCCTCAGAATGATCTCACCTTTCTTAGAGTTCGATCAAAGAAGAATGAGATCATGATTGCCCCAGGTAAAGAGAAGTACACTTATGTAATGCTGAGTTATTTAGGTTAGTGCAGTGGTTCTCAAACAGGGGGCTTGTTGACTTTTTATTATAATATAAATATAATATAATGTCCATTATGGCCAAACTTTATATTAGGTGTCATAAAATAATATGTACTTACGTCAAAAAAATAAGTACAATATACTTATTGTGTTGTATTGCAAAAGACATTTGCTTCTATTGAGATGGGATATGGGTAAGGTTAGTGACAGGTTTGGTGGTATGGGTTGGTTTAAGGGTGGGTTAAGGACTTGGGTAAAGTTGGTTTTATATTCGCACATTCGGACTTCTGATAAATTCAGACTTTCCAATAAATGTGCAATAAATTAATGTTTGCGAATTTTAAGCAGCGACATGATATTGACAACCAACGATTGTCAACTTACAACATTTTTCACAGTCGATCAAAATAGGCAAGTATTGTTTTAATGGCATATTAACTTGTGAATGTCCACTGAATGTCCAATGTAGTGTGATTAACAAGGCTATTGAATATGGATGTCCGAATGTGCGAATATAAAACCAACTTTACCCAAGTCACATAAGGGAAGGGTCAACAGTGTAATTATAGATGTAATTACATGCAGGTATTTTCAGCAGGATCAAATGTTTATTGAAAGAAAAAGAACAACAAAATATTATTACAAGGCGTTTCAAAATCACAACAAAACAGTCAAAAAAAATATGTGTAAATATACATATATAATCATATACACATAACATGCAGGCATTTTTAAAAATATATGTACAATGGAAAAACATGTATGTACACAATAAGTGCATTGTATCAAATTATTAATTTAAATGTTAGTACAGTGTAGTTAAAGACACCTAATATAAAGTGGTACCATTATTATTATATTAAAACAATCCAACTTGATTCAAATTCTAAAAAGATGATATTTGAGATGTAAACTTTTTTCCTTCAATGACTATATCAACAGCCCCAGTACCTTTTTAATAATATATTATAGTTAATATATTGTAGTTATGTTAAAGGGTTAGTTCACCCCAAAATCTAAATTATGCCATAATTTACTCACCCTCAACAAGCCATCCTAGGTCTATATGACTTTCTTCTTTCAGTCAAACATAACTGGAGTTGTATTAAAAAATATTATGGCTCTTCCAAGCTTTATAATGGGAGTGAATAGTAACCAAGATTTTGAATAATAATAATAATAATAATAATGTTTTATTTATTTAGCGCCTTTCAAGAACCCAAGGACGCTTTACATGAAGTTGCTAGATAACATGAATAGTTTGTTCCAGAGCTTAGAAGCTGATATGCTGAATGCCCTACCACCCACACTAAATAGACAGAACTTGGGTACTGCAAGCAAGTTTTCAGAGCTCGATCTCAGAGTACAGGCAGGGACATAGGGGATAATCAATTCGGAGAGATAAGAAGGTGCTAAACCATGATGAGCCTTGAAAACTAGAGCAAGAATCTTAAACTGGATGCAGTGACTAACAGGGAGCCAATGTAGTTGCTGTAAGACAGGGGTGATGTGAGCTGATTTTTTGGTAAAAGTGAGGACACGAGCTGCTGAATTCTGAATGAACTGCAAGCGATTTATGACTTTTTTTGGGTAGACCATAAAACAAGGATTTGCAATAATCAAGACATGAAGTTATAAAAGCATAAACAACAGTTGCTGCATCTTTGAAATTTAGTCTTAAACAGACAATGTTGCGAAGATGGAAGAAACAGGACTTGACAAGCTGATTGATATGGGTTCAAAACATCGCCTAGAATCAAACAACACACCGAGGTTTCGTATAGTGGAAGAGGGTTGAATCAAAACACCGTCAATGTTAATAGAAAAGTCATGTTGGGTGAGATTAGGGATTAAGGGCCTACTAGCAGAATTTCATTTTTTTCCATATTCAACTTTAAGTGGTTTTGAGCCATCCATATTTTGAGATTGTGTAAGCAAGATGTTAAAGATGAAGCCCAAAAAAGCACATCCATCCATCATAAATGTGATCCATACGGCTGCAGGGGGTTAATAAAGGCTTTCTAAAGTGAAACAATGGGTTTTTGTAAGAAAAATATCCATATTTAAAACTTTATAGACTATAATCACCAGCTTTTGCTAATGTCCGTCTGTGCATTCAAGAAAGAGTCAAGTTCCAGTGTATGACGTAGGATGTAGGAATAGCGTAAGCTTAGGTGAGAGTAGACAACTCAACAAACTCAAGCTCCTCCAACATTTCTCTCCCATTATATAAAGCTTGGAAGAGCCAGAATATGTTTTAATATAACTCAGATTGTGCTTGACTGAAAGAAGAAAGTCATATACACCTAGGATGGCTTGAAGGTGAGTAAGTTATGGGATAATTTTCATTTTTGGGTGAAATAACCCTTTAATATTATAATATACAACCCCTGGTAAAATTATGGAATCACCGCACTTGGATGGATGTTCACCTACATTTTTTACTTTATAGCAAATAAAAAAATCACAGATATGACACAAGTAAGGTTTTATTCAATTGCTTAACATTCTGGCTTCATGAAACATACCTCAAACTAGTTCAATTACATTTTTTTATTATTAATGCATGTTTTTTCCAGATCAAGTAGAGAGAAAAAATATGGAATCACTCAATGTTGAGGGGAAAATTATGGATTCATATATTAAATTGCATTTCTAAAACAAATACTGGGATAAAAAATGCTAAGTTGAGATCATTTTGTAAATAAAACCTAAACAGATGAGAGTTGAATATGTCATAATATTGTATTTTTGCTGCCTGTCTGCACAAAGCCAAATATGCATCTGGTGTTTATCTGATATAAACTGATGACTATGATCATACATTAGTAATGTATTTTATTCTGTTCTCTTCACAGACAAGGACTATTTCCTGATCGTCATTCAAAATCCTACAGAGTAGTCCTGAATTCCTCATAGTAGCATTGCCATAGTATTTTGTTTTCTAAATAATGGCCAAAAGTGTTTCATTTCATATGTTCCAGTAAAGTGAAGTTTATGTAGTAACAGTTACATTTAAAGGAAGTTGCTTCCATCTCATTATAAATATTAGGTTTGTACTGATCTTGCTTACCATTCCAATAATTTGCCTTTATTCTGTAATTTATTATCTCATATTCTCTCTTTTGCAAGTACCCGAGCTGTTCATCATCTATATGCATCAACATGACACTATAACATACTGTACTTGTTTGTGTATGCTAAAAAGGACAATAAAACAACAATGCATTTCCTTATATTTATTTTTTGCCTATGTATTTTCATATGAAATGGAAAGAGTGCTCTTCAGTTTGCCATAATTTAAAACATAAAGTTTAGATTTGATTGTACATGAACTACTGATCTGTATATGTATAATATGTATAATGTAAAAAAAACAAAAACTTAATTATATCAATTATAAGGGGTTACTTAAATACACTATAGTTATAAAATGTTAATTTACAAGATTAGGATAAGAAAATTTGTAACTATATTGTTATTGCAGGCCTATACTTAAACTGGGTCCTGTCCCTTTAAATCCTGCTATGACATCACGAACTTTAGTACATTGTCTCGAGCTGTTTTGCTTACAGTGAGTCAGGAGCTCGAAAAGAAGCGAAGTCGACCGAGAATTCAACATTTAATAGCTCCTTTTTACCACATTCAAGTCCAGTTATGCCGTCTGACAGACCCTTCAAACAGAGACGGAGCTTTGGTAAGATGAGTTTTATTCGTGCTGTGTCAGCACAAGTGTGTTTGTTTATCAGGTTTGTTTTCGTACCTAGCCTGCTAGCAGCTTTGTGACACAGTGTTTACAATTTTTCTATAAGGCTTCAAATGCTCGATGAAGCGATATTTAGTGATTAGTACAAGTTTAAACGACGGTTTTTAACCAAAACGACAGGGGTCAGTTACTATCCAGTGAAACAGCCTGGCCTAAAGGCCTCCTGTTCAAATAACAACAAGAGCTTTAAACCACAGTTGATTTAACGTTAGCTGATTTGTTAAAGATCATATATTTATATTGCTGTGTTGTCCTTTCCACATTTGAACTGCCATCCAGCTTTTGGGAAGATCAAAATTTAAAACATTTATGATACATTTTTTTTTTCACAATGATACAAGTATTATTGTATAACAGGTGATATGAAATAAACCAAGCAGTCCATTTATGAATATAAATTGTTTAATAGCAACATTAAAGAAATGGATGGACAAGACATATATTGGTGAAATGATGCTGTAATTTGAGCTCTTTCTTATAGTCCAGACTGAGGACAGGGTGTGGGGAGGGAGGGAGGGAGGAGCATAAAACCCTTGCATAATCTTCCTAAACATAACAAACAACATAGATCTGCTGTTTTAAACACATCTGTAAGTGTCCCGGTCAATGTGTTCTGCATACGCTCTCATATTTGTCCAACCTTTGGGATTATGTAATTGACACGACCCTGACATGGGATGAGTTAAGATGACACATTGATGGGGCTCTTACTCTACCATAATGAGCAAGCCGGTTTGAGTGTTTTTGCATTTGACATGCATGTTTTATCCCCAATGTTGATTGGATTGTCCCAAACATTATGCACGTAGGAAAAGAAGGACAGTTCATTTGACTTCTCAAATACAGTCGGGTCACTCCAGATAAAATAAAAGTACTAATATCTTATGAGATTAATTGTGTGGTTCTGGTTTCAGAGCAATGCTATATCTGAAGTTAGATATTAAACTCTTTGAGAAGAATGAGTTTCATATCTACATATTATCAGTATCATGGTGGAATAAGTTTGTAGAGTAGGGTGTCAAACAGCAAGGTAACAACTCATCGGCAATAATCAACCCTTATTAGTTTCCTATGCATCAGTAATGTTACTTGCCTGTTTCTGCAAAACAGGTTTTCAGTAAGTAATGCTAATGCAGTGACTGTAGTGTCTTGAGCAATGAGGGAGGGCTACAGTCATGTCACTCATGTGCTTTCAGTTACATAAACACATCCTATCCTCAATTTCACAGACAAGGCTTAAGATTAGTCCAAGACTAAAATGCATGTTTGAGCTGTTTTAACTGAAAGCAACTTGCACTGACATATTTTAAGATATGTTTTGTGTCAAGATGCACAATTGTAATGTTTTTTTTCTAAAGCATGTTTATAAAAGCTACTTAAATGTCCTAATTTAAAAGGTCTAAGCCCTATCTGTGAAACCAGGCCTATGTGTTATAATTAGACTGTTAAATGTGGTTAACAGTCCACATAACAAACTTTTTTTTTTTCTTCTTCTTGTTTTTCAGCTGATCGTTGCAAGGAAGTGCAGCAGATACGAGAGCAGCATCCCAATAAAATTCCAGTGAGAAACTCTTTTGTCTTTTGGATGTGTCATAAAAGAATTAAGACTGAATTAGCGTTATTGCTTTCAAGATATTACTTTTGCATGTCAACTTGAGATTTCTTTTAAGATGCCAAGATTTATTACTCTACACTAGTGGTTTTTACCTTCAAATGGGGCCTCAAGATGACTTAAAATTATTTTAAATAAGACAATATTATAAAATAAACTAAAACAACTCAAAATCAATATATTTCTTATTTTAATTTGCCTCCTTTGAAGAACCACGATCCCACTGGTCTTGGGAAACATGGATATTTGAGGAAACCTGTGAAAGTCATGTGTAAATGAATAAAATCTTAAAACTCCATGGGCATTATTATAATGAATATAATATTTTTCTAGTTAAACCCAACTCTGAAGTATTTTATCAAACAACTGGAAAAGTCATAGATATTGTTGGATCGAATATTGTTGTTGGCCCTTAGAGTAAAAAAGGTTGGGAAGCACTGCTCTAGACTTAATTCAAGACTGTCAAAACACTATATCAATTTGTCTTGTTAATATTTTTTCTTACAGGTGATCATTGAGAGATATAAGGGGGAAAAGCAACTTCCCGTCTTGGACAAGACAAAGTTCCTTGTCCCTGACCATGTTAACATGAGTGAGCTGGTAAAGATAATCAGGTAAACATAATATCCAGAGCCCAATTTTGGATCTTAAAAAATGCTTTTTTTTTTTTTACTTGTTGAATTTTTTTTAAACCAGGTTGTTGAGTGTAGATTCTTGCCTTTCAGTTGATATCATTGACAGTTTTTTGACCACGCACAAGTCACTTTGAGCACCGTGAGTCCCGTGTGTTTCAGCCTCATCTGGTTTGTTTACTCGTCTGGTGGGGGTTTGGCGCAGAGTGGGGGAGGAGAATGCAATGGTGTGCCAATTTAGAGTGTCCGCTGACCTCGTCATCCACAGGGGACTTCTACGAATGCTTTTAAACAGTTCAAACTTGAAAACTGTTTTTCAATCATTACACAACATCCACATTCTTTGTAGTGTATATCCTTTGTGTTTTATTATTTTAAAAACAAGACCCTAGTGAGCTAAACTTTCCTTCAAAGATAAGCTTACAGCTCAGTGTTGCCTTCCAGGTATTTTAACACAGGCTCAGTCAGATGATCAGACTGAGAATGTTTAGTTGGACCCATGCTGCCTATCATACTTCATAATCCTTGGCTACAAGTCATGACTTCTTTATTTATAGTTCAGACTTGAAATAATGATTAAGTTATAATAAGAGTTTAAAGGTGAAGTGTGAAATTTCTGCTGCACTAACATCACATTTATAAACTAAAAACTAAATAAAAAAATATATGAATATGAATGATAATAATATTCCGGGTTCAATACAAGTAAAAGTTACAAGTGCGTAGTCTTCTCTGTTGTGACGTATATTCAAGTGAAACAGCTTCTGAAAAATGTAGGGCGGGACTTGGATCGATTGCTGTGATCTCGTGTGATTGACAGCTTGTCCCGCCCTCAGTAAACAAGTCATCAGGGAAGAGAAGAGATGTCACTGTAAGAGGGAGGGGAAGTTATTTTGATTAAAGATTATGAAGGCACATGAAAAAAAGAAAAAGAAAAAAGATATGCACGGATAAATCATTTAATAAATACCTCAATATTAAAAAAAAAAGAATTTTATCAATTTTGATTTCATGGTTTGTGTAGCAACTCGATGTAAAAACTGCACATAATGTAATAAGTATTACATTATTATTGTAATAAAATGTTCATAATGTAATCATTTTCTCAAAATGCAATAAAATCTGAGCTCATATTGTAATAACAATTTTTACATTATGAGAAATGTATTACATTATAAACTCACCATAAATTATCATAATTGTAATAGCTTTTAAAACATAAATAGTATTCCCTTACTGTACATTTTTAAAAATCTAAATCCAGTCTTAAAGGGATAGTTCACCCAAAAATGAAAATTTGCGCATCCAAGATGTAAGTGACTTTGTTTCTTCAGTAGAACACAAATGATGATTTTTAACTCCAACCGTTGCCATCTGTCAGTCAAATAATGCTAGTGGATGGGAACTTCTACTATAAGAGTAAATAAAACTTGCTTAGACAAGTCCAAATTAAACCCTGCGGATCGTGACGACACATTGATGTCCTAAGACACGAAACGATCGGTTTGTGCGATAAACCGAACAGTATTTATATCATTTTTTACCTCTAATACACCACTATGTCCAACCGCGTTGAGCATTCGCTTAGTGAGGTCTGATCGCGCTCTGACAGCGGCAGTGATGTACCGCGCATATACTTCAATGAGAGCGAGACATCACTGCCGCTGTCAGAGCACGATCAGACCTTACTAACGAGTGCTGAACGCGGTTGGACATAGTGATGTATTAGAGTTAAAAAATTATATAAATACTGTTCGGTTTATCGCACAAACCGATCGTTTCGTGTCTTAGGACAATCAATGTGTCGTCACGAGCCGCAGGGTTTAAATTTTCATTTTTGGGTGAACTATCCCTTTAAACTACCTACAAAATGCAGCAGATTTAAATATTCATGCAATTATTATTATTATATTTTTATTAAACGTAAAGCATTGGTATTCCTTTACAGTACATTTTAATAATCTAAATCCAGTCTTAACCTGCTTACAAAATCCACCAGATTGGATACATTTTGAGAAAATTATTACATTGTGAACATTTTATTACAATAATAATGTAATACTTATTACATTGTGTGCAGTTATTACATTGAGTTACTACAATGGTGAGTTTAAGCTCAATGGACAGAATTTTGTGGTATAATATTGATTACCAAATAAATAAATAAAAATGTAAAAACGGATGTGTTTTGATATTTTTAAAACTTGTGTATCATTTGAGATGTTTAAATCATAAGTTATACAGTCGTTTTAGGGTTTTTATGGCAATGAAATTGCAAAATAGGTTATAACTTTACACAAATTTAGTAAATGATTTTTTTTAATACTAAAATCAGGGTATTACGCATATTGCCTATGGCTATACAATTGAATCAGAGGGTATTTTAACAGTTACAATCTGAAAAAGTCAGGACAAGTGCAATTTTATTTTTGTGGTAATCAATTGTATGATTGAGCTGAACTTGTACTGAACCCAGAAAATCCCTTTAATTTGACTTGAATGTGCATGTTTTGTCATTATAATCAGTTATCAAATCAATTCTCTTTTCCAGGCGTAGACTGCAGCTCAACCCCACCCAGGCCTTTTTCCTTCTTGTCAATCAGCACAGCATGGTCAGTGTGTCCACCCCCATTTCTGAGATCTACGAACAAGAGCGAGATGAAGATGGCTTCCTCTACATGGTTTACGCCTCCCAGGAGACCTTTGGTTGCTAAGCAGGCCACTCGACCTTTGAGGGAGGGATAGCAGAGAGAGGGAAAGACAGCAACAGGAAGCAGGCTCACCCAAACGTACCCCTTCTTTCTCTCTCCATCATCACTGCTCCTCCCTTGCTGGTATGAATCTAAATAAAACCGTTGATTCTTGTCTATGTGACACTACAGTGCAAACCACAGCACTACTGTAAACACTATTCTGACCCTTTGACCCATTTCAAACTTAGTTGTTTTCCTTTATAAGCTCAGCATAGGTATTACACTGTTTATACTTTGTATTTGGGCCTAGTAGCTCTTTTCCCCTTGCGTTTTATTACTTTTAGGCCGTTATGTCAAATAATTAGTAACGCATATTGCTGTAAATAGGTGTGTGTGTTTTTTTTTTTTTTTTTAGGATTAATTTACTGTCTGTTTGCTCGTAGTAATTACCAGACCTTAGTGGTGCTGGTGTAAGATTGTAAAATCTTACTTCAGAATTAAGTGCTTATTTAAACCAAGTAATTAATCAAGATGCAGCGTAATTCTCATCAAATTTCCTGTTAGATCCATTCTGTGGTTCTCAAAACAAAACTGTAAGGAGACCAATGGCTCCAAAGGTGTAATTATAAAAATGATTTAAACTATCAGAGGGTTTCTGAAGCCTTTATGAGCCTGTGTTTATTTCTGGGCTCCTGTGTAAAAATAACTCATCATTCATTTATTGTAGAATAAAGATATCGCCTGACGGTAACTGTAGTCAAAAGCCACATTGATCTGTACTGTACACGTGTGAGCCAGAAGAACATCTTTTGGCATACAGTATTCTGCAGTCAGCCTCACATAATCTTTAGTAGATGCGAATAAAATGCTTTTTTTGCACAATTAAAACATCTAAGAGGACAACTTATTAGAAGTTCAACAATTATAGTACATAATTATATTCTCCTTTATACTTGTTTTTTTTCCTCCTGTGTCACCATACGAGCTGTATGCCTTCTGTTAAATCTCAGATGAAAGGATCGTGATGCCCTACTTTGCATGTTTTTTTCTCAACCTTTTTTATATTGATTTTATGCTATAGATTTAATTATTTCAGCTTTATTTAAAGAAAAACAAACTGAGACTTTTTAGATGTTTTGAAACCAAAAAAAACAAAAAACAAAACTGAAATATGTATGTCTATGTATGTTTGAAATGTTTGAAAAACAAGTGTGTGTATAAATCATTGTACGAAATGATTATGATGTGTTATGTTTTTAATTTCCAGACATATAAGCACCGATGATATATTGTCCAGTACCTTATGTGAACCTCACAAAGTTCATCTAGGGAAAAAAAAAACACATTTTATGTTTCCTTCAGTACACATCTGACAAACCTAGTGGGAATCTTTACTGTAGCTTAACAAAAATAGCAACAAATATTTGTAAGATGGGACAGAGGCACAGACACTGACAATTATGAGACATACAGTAATATATTTTTTTCATGCAAATCATGAATAAAGTCCATAAAGAGCAACAAAACTGCTCAGAAGTGCTAAAGACAATTAAAACAGTTACAATTAAATTGAGCTGCAAATGTTTCTGTATTTTGAAACAATGAAAGATGCATATGTTCAGTCCTTAACAGCTGGGCAGTCTATATTTGCGATATGGAGGAAGTTGTGTAACATCTGTAACTGTAAAATGCACCCAGTATGTTTTCCCTTGAACTAGTCTTTAGTCGTTATTATGAGCATTACATAGTCTATACCCAGTGTTGGGGGTAACGCATTACAAGTATCGCGAGTTACGTAATTAGATTACTTTTTTCCAAGTAACTAGTGAAGTAAAGCATTACTTTTAAATTTACAACACAATATCGGAGTTACTTTTTCAAATAAGTAACACAAGTTACTTTGATTTCCCATTTATTGTCCGACAGCTCTCCTGTCCGCATGCTGAGAGAAATCCTGAACTCATTTGTTTAATTTTTTTTTTTATTGTTTCAGAGTGAAGAGTAACACATTACTTTCCATGAAAAGTAACTAAGTAACACAATTAGTTTTTTTAGGGAGTAACGCAATATTGTAATGCATTTCTTTTAAAAGTAACTTTATCTAACACTGTCTATACCTGAGTGGTTTTCAACTAGGTGTTCCTATACCTGTGTACCACATGACACACGAAGCTGTAATGAACACCACTGAATATTAATGTGCATGTATTGTAAGATAATACTGACCAACAATATATGACAAATATATTGCAAAAGGAAAATCTAGGAAAAGTAGCTTTAAATGCTTCAAAATGTGTCACATCATGTTTCATTATAAATGATAACAAGCTAAATGATTTACACAACTATACACAGAAATATAAACACATGAAGAAAAATACATGGCTAATTTTGGTCCCATTTTCCATCATGGCCAGTTAAAGTTCCTTTCAGAAGAGTCTGTAGCACCCTGTGGCCATCAGGTGGCAGTAATGTCTAGCAGGAGATGAGCAGAGAGTTGGTGAGAGACTGGTGACTCTCTGCTCTCTGTATCGTCTCGCCATTAGAGAGGATCTCACACGCAGCCAGCTCATGACAAAGAGCGTTGAGCACCTCCAAGATATGTGCTTTCCCTGCAAATCAATTAAAGAGACGAGCTTTAGATATATGTATGTGGTAATCTTTCAATTCCATCAATTTTTTCATTATGAATTATCAGCGAAATAAAAAAACAGTATGAGTTGAAAAGTTTGATATGATTTGAATTGAAACTATATATAGTATATAAATATATATATATATATCTGATTGGCTGAGAGTCGTGCAATATTCTAGTGATAACAGCACTCCTATCTTTTCACCTTTTGTATCACTCCGCTTGATGCGACTGTCATGGAGGCCGAGCAAATCCATATTTTAACTGTTTTTTAGGTGAGAATGTAGTTGTTTAGACCTGAAATATGGACTCATTTACAATTTGTTTATACATTTTCTGAGATGCGAGCTCCAGGCCATCAGCAGCCGTTCAGTGCTCATGTACCCGCCAAGAACAGCTTCATCTTGGCCAGTGTTTCGGAGATTTGTCGCTGTGCCTTATAGTGGTTAAACATGAGCTATAATTCATTTTGGGTACATAAAACAGACAATCTTTGGTCTCAATCTATTACTTGTTCCTGAACAAATCAGGGGGAAAAATTGCTCATATATATATATATATATATATATATATATATATACACATAACAAAAAAGTTATGGTTTTAGTTAATAACATCAAGAAAGATCATTGTCACAAATATGAGTTTGATTTGTGACCTACCATTAGTGTAGAATCTTCCATATTTCATTAATTTTACATAACTTTTTTTTTTTCTTTTTTTTTTTTTTTTTTTTTTTTAAATCCCAATAAAGAATCCCTGATATTTAAAGTGGTCTGGGACATTTGTAGCACACTGTATATCTAATGCTCCAGACACATTTTCATTGCACACCAGGCCTGGTAAACGGTAAAGGTTTTATAATAGCAAAGCTGGCAAGTTAAAAGTTATTGTGTCTCTTACCATGCTGAGGATCACTGCAGGACTCCAATGTGCTGAGTAAAATCTTTCCTAAAGATCTTCTTGAGACATTCTACAATAAAAACAAACATTTTTACATCATAAATAAAAAAAAAAAAGGTAATTAAATGGCAAAATACTGTTTCATAATAATAATAATAATAATAATAATAATAATATAAATTTCTGATTAATATTATGAGGGGGAATTTTAATATTTATATACATAAGTTTTAGGGGTTTGTTCAAATCCCTTTGCCACACTACCAAACACCAATAAAATAATTTAATTAATACATTTATAAAAGAAATATAAATCATTTATAATAAAATTGCAAAATACTCAATTAATCCTAATTTAATGTGTCAGTATTAAAAATGAAATCAATAGTGTATTCTACCAGCCTGACATCACAGAAACTGAACATAATTGCACAAAATACTCTACTTATATCTACGGAAGAGGATTAGGGCCAAGCAATAATAAAAAAATAAAACCATCTCGAGATTAAAGTTGTTACATTTCGAGAAAAAACTGGTTAAATTTCGAGAAAAAAGTCGAAATAAAATGTTGAGAATAAACTCATTAAATTACGAGAAAAAACTCGTTAAATTTCAAGAAAAAAGTCGAGATAAAATGTTGAGAATAAACTCGTTAAATTACGAGAACAAACTCATTAAATTTCGAGAAAAAAGTCGAAATAAAATGTTGAGAATAAACCAAGCGGCAACCTCCCCCTTTCTCTCGTGAAGCCAATACGGAAGTAACTTAAACTGCGATTCATCGACTGGCCGCTAGGGACAGGCTCCAAAAGAGAGCAGAATCTCATAGAGTCCCATGTTAAATTGGCCAAGTTTATAGCAGAAAAAAAACATGTTTACAAGTTGGTTCAAATTGTGGCTTTGGTCTATACTGCTATTTTTGCCCTTCATGACAACTCTGAGGGGGGTGAATTTTTTTATAACTTATCCGTTTAAATTATATTAAGCCTTAAAGTTCTGCATAATTAAGGGCGTGGTCACTTGAGTGACAGGTAGATTGCGCTGCTGTCTGTGAGCCGTCATGTTACCTCAGCTGCCGCTGAATTTGGCATCTCAGCCGTATTTGTGCTCGATTATTTTATACAATTATAAAATATGGCTTGCTGCATAATATTCGAGACTGGTGTGTGTCTGTGTAGATGTGCATGCATGGGGAAGAGACACAGAACACACGTTGTTGGGCTGAAAGTTTTGGTTGTGAGATTTACTACAATGACAATGGCGGGAGGATATCAAAATCCGACAGCACTGCTTGGATATTATAACTAAAACTGCTGCACTATTTTGAAAAAAATATACTTTGGACATAGGCTCATTTGTTTGTTAGATACGATCGTATACAGTTTTACAACATAAAGGCTGCTCAGATTGCATCCTTTCTTGAAGAACGATGACAGAGAGCAGATCATTCAGAAGAAATGTGACATGTTTTTTTGTTTTGCAATGGACACTCATATTTTACCCAAGTGCCACGGATTGGATTCATCTCGCGATCTCTATTTCATTATAAAGGTATGAAGTCCCATTTGATTTTCCATGTTATTTGCACAACCAATACTACTGGTGTTGGAGGATCTATATCTTAAAAAACACCATAGATTGACAGTAAACCTTTAGAACGTTCTGATGATAAAACTTATCTTCATTAATATTTTAGATCGTATCTAAGATAGATAGATAGCTCCTTTGCTGCTAACATGGTCACGTCAAGCTAGGCGGGCGTGGTTTCAGCAACCAGTCATATCAGCTCAAACCACCTCCCCGGCTCTTTGCCCATTTTCAGTTATCCGGGAGTGACGTGCGATGACGCGCAGCTAAGATGGCTGCGGCCTCATTTACGCGTCAAAACTGCTGTTCAGAACTCTATGGGTGACGTCACGGACACTACGTCCATATTTTTTTACAGTCTATGGAATAAACTCATTAAATTACAAGAAAAAACTCGTTAAATTTCAAGAAAAAAGTCGAGATAAAATGTTGAGAATAAACTCGTTAAATTACAAGAAAAAAGTCGTTAAATTTCGAGAAAAAAGTCGAAATAAAATGTTGAGAATAAACTCATTAAATTACGAGAAAAAACTCGTTAAATTTCAAGAAAAAAGTCGAGATAAAATGTTGAGAATAAACTCGTTAAATTATGAGAAAAAAGTCGTTAAATTTCGAGAAAAAAGTCGAGATAAAATGTTGAGAATAAACTCATTAAATTACGAGAAAAAATTCGTTAAATTTCAAGAAAAAAGTCGAGATAAAATGTTGAGAATAAACTCGTTAAATTATGAGAAAAAAGTCGTTAAATTTCGAGAAAAAAGTCGAAATAAAATGTTGAGAATAAACTCATTAAATTACGAGAAAAAACTCGTTAAATTTCGAGAAAAAAGTCGAGATAAAATGTTGAGAATAAACTCGTTAAATTATGAGAAAAAAGTCGTTAAATTTCGAGAAAAAAAGTCGAGATAAAATGTTGAGAATAAAGTCATTAAATTACGAGAAAAAAGTCGTTAAATTTGTTCTCGTAATTTAACAACTTTTTTCTCATAATTTAATGACTTTATTTTCAACATTTTATCTCGACTTTTCTCGAAATTTAACGAGTTTTTTCTCGAAATTTAACAACTTTAATCTCGAGATGGTTTTATTTTTTTATTATTGCTTGGCCCTAATCCTCTTCCGTATATATGGGAACAACAGTGTACAAGCATGATAATCATATGCCCGTGTTGCTGACATGGCAAATATCATTTTAGAATCATCAGCAAATCGGATCTGCTGGATTAACACCCATCTCTATGAAATCTCTATTGTGCTAGTAAACATTTACAGCAGCAAGAGTGGGCTGATGAGTCTGAAATCCCTCCAGATTCACTCCCTAGAGATTTCATTTGACTGACCAGCTCTCGCAGCTGCTGCAGAAGCTGTAGCACATCCATCAGTTTCTCCTCCACCAGAGACAAACGCACCCGCTCTGTCTCCAGCATCTGCAACTCCAGGTGGAGCAGCTCCGTCTCCTCAGCCTTCTGCTGTAGCTCCTGGACCAGGGCGTCCCTCATCTGCAGACACACGACACTTACCATTGACCTTGCGCATATTTAAACACTAAAGCTCCAACACACAATGAATTTCAGGTTAGGAGAATCCTTGCCAGATGTGCCGATAGCCCGTAATTCAGCCGAGACACATAATTTCTCAGACAGAAATAGTTCAGATATGCTTGTTTTTGGCCTGTCTGACCATATGTCAAAAATCCACATCTGCTGACTGTGCTCACGTTAATGCTCGCCCCAAACTGGTTATGCTCAGAATGTTCCAGGAGATTTTTCCATGAATATGTGTGGGGCCTTTTTAAAAACACTAGCAACATAGTTCACGTCTGGTGCATCGCAGCCGAGGTGTGTCTAACAGCTCGATGTACATGTAATTGTGTAAGGCCTGGAGGTTTGTTCCTGTGGTCATCTCAGGAAGGGACAGCGATTGGCTGCTCACACTGACACACACGCGGCTGGTTGCTTGGGTGGGAGAGTGAGAGCTGTGGCTTTTCTTTGAAGCCCGTCGTTCTCATAACAACCGCTCAGTGGGCAAGTGCCTTGTAATCTAATTTTACACTCCTGCACCCGAAAGCAACCATGAATGTAAAAGTAAAACAGAACAGAAAGTCCTAGTTGGGTGACGTAAGGCGTTTAAAAGAGTTTATTTGGATGAACTTGTGCCCCTGCGAATGAAAATGTTTTACTAAGTATTTTAAATATCTGATATGTATTTTAACTGCTGGGTTACAATGTGTGTTTAATGTGATTCTGCTCAAATGAATCCAAATATTTAGTTGTTATGTCAATTCACCTCTATGTTCTTTTCCAAAAACACAGAGATATTTCTGGCTATGTAAAGTTAGCTGAATGAGCACCTTCATTAAAGGTGCAGTAAGTGATTTCTGAGAAATGCTGTTGAACACTGTTGATATTTGAAATCAAACCAAACACACCCCTCCCTTTATTGATCCGCCCCCAAAACGCACAAATACGCAAGAGCGGATGTCTCTTTATCATAGCTGAAGCGAAGCAAAATAACATTTTGGCGAAAAATAAAGCGAAGATTACAAGTCCTACAGGTTTGAAATGTCTTAAAGGTGAGGAAATGATGACAGAATTTTCCTATTCTTGAGTGATATATCCATTTATGTGTTGAATATATCATGCTATCTCACGAGCTGATCATACCTGGTCTGTGTCTATCTCCACCCTCCTGGCCTGACTCTCCTTCAGTTCTAGTTGTTTGTTGAGTCGCGTGACCCTCTCCAGCAGCTCTAGCACAGCCGTCTGACTCTCCTCTGTGCGAGAGTCGCCGAAATGAGACAATAGCTTCTTCACTGCTTTCTCATCACACCTGAGAGCACACAAAACAATTGAATAACCTAAATGAGTTAGTCAAATAATTGTAGACAGCAGTACAAGAGCAGTTGTGAACTCATCAAATGATATAGTAGGGATGGGTGTACCTGTCTCCACAGCAGGACAGTCTGGTGAGGATTCGCTTCACCTCATCTACTTGTCTCTGCTGTTCTCCGGTCCATCTCTCTTCCTCTTCATCAGACGCCGCCTGACCTTCCACTGAACGGAAAAGCTGCTCCTCCACTATGTAAGCATAAACATGCATGAAATATCTAATTACACTCGAAGCAAGGTGTCAAAATAAAAATATAATTTTGTTGGTTTCATCTAAAAAAAAAAAAAAAAAATTTTTTACTTGAATAAAACGAGATCATTTAGATGTAACCACACGAAGGTTTATACACTACCCTTTAAAGTTTGGGGTTGATAAGATTCTTTAAAGGTGCACTATGTAATATTTTCTGTCCGCTAGAGGTCGCTAGAGGCCTATTCAAAACAAAGGCGTAGCTTGATGACGGCAAGTTTGAGCACGGAATCTTGGGAAATGATGTCTTTACCTCAACAGCCGGTGGAAAACAATCGGGATAGGACTCGGGAAGAAATCATGCTCATGGATGCGATTATTAATGTTACTGTAGTATGAAGCAGAGCAGGACCGAGCATTGTGGGAGCTGAACGAGGCCGCTGGAGCGATTGCACAACACACACCGCGAGCAGCAGAACTTTTATTATGTCACAGTCGCCGGCGCTGCTTCCGCTTTTCTGGTCATGAGTATGAGGTAACGCAGCTCTGTTTATCATATTAGATACATCTGAAAGTTGAAATGATGTTATAATCACCGAGCGTTCGCTCGGTGGCTACTGTGAGACACTGGTTGCACACTGCAGTAAGCTACATCGATTTTAGAATATCATATTAAATGCTGGATGCTTGTGTTGATAAATGGCATGCAATTCATCTTAAAACTTATTGTATGATGGAGAAAATGCTGTATTACTGTTATTAAAAATAAAGCTGCATCTGATTATACTTCACAAAATAGTGTTTTTCTCTGAGGCATGGTAAAGCATGGTACTTGCAAAAAATCAAGAAAATTAGATTTAAACAATAATACTAAACGTTGAGCTATATAACAACAATTCGTTTTCTGTCTATATATATATATATATATATATATATATATATATATATATATATATATATATATATATATATATATATATATATATTGACAGGCGACTCCTCACACGTCCCGGAGCCTTGGTTAAAATTGCAATTTTCTCACGATTTACAAATAGTTGTTAACATTTGGGATATTGTAAGTACTCAAGTGAACAAAATATATAACACTGGCCTAGTGTTTTTTGGAGACTGCAAAATTCTTACATATTGCACCTTTATTTCTTTAATAATCTAAAACGTCTCTTATGCTCACCAAAGCTGCATTTATTTGATCAAAAAGTAAACAGTAAAACATTAATATTGTGAAATATTATTACATTTTAAAATACTGTCTTTTATTGCAATATATTTTAAAATGTAATTAATTCCTGTGGTGGCAAAGCTGAATTTTCAGCATCAGTATTCAAGTCTTCAGTGTCACATGACCCTTCTGAAATCAGTTTAATATGCTGATTTGTTGCTCAAAAAACATTTCTTATTATCATCAATGGTAAAAACAGTTGTGCTGCCTAATATTTTTGTGAAAAACGTGATACAAATGTAATGATCACCATTCTTTGATGAACAGAAAGTGCAAAAGAACAGCATTTCGTTAAAACTGGAATCTTTTGTAACATTTTTGTAATTGTAATTTTCGATCAATTTAATGTATCCTAATTGAATAATAGTATTAATTCCTTAAAAAAAAGGTTGAGCTCAGACTTTTAAACATTAGGTTACCATTTATATATTTTTTAGTTTATAAAATATCATTGAAAATGGAAGTATCAACTATTTACAAGTTGCACAACAGAGTCTCAAAAAGGCTTGAGTAATGTGAATATTTGTCTTACTGGTGTCAGGCACAGTCTCTGCACGTCCCGTCGGTGAGCGCCGATCCTGCTCTGTGTCTAGACAACAGCGTGGCGCAGTCTGACTGGCCCCATTATACCGTCTGTCCGGTTTACCGATGAATGGGATGGATGTTTTAGACACTTCAGATCTGTGAAGAATAAAATAACCGGACAGAGTAGATCAGATCATAAAGGTTCAGGAAAATATAGTAATGTACAGTAACACTAGCAAATAAACAGCTCAACAATTAGTATTTATTAGTTGATTTAAATATGCATTATAAACGTTTGATGATATAAAGCATGATATAGCACTAAACTTCATTTCCACATCTTTATTTAAAAAAGAAGTCAAGTAAAATCTGATGAATGCAATTTTCATCCTCAACCACTGTATTACTTTCACTGGCTCTTAAGAGGAGATGTGAGCAGTGAAGGTGATTGTGGGTAATTGTAGCCAGGCATGGTGACATTAGATCCATCAAAGCGAAAAGAAACATCAAAGATCGTGAAAACTATACGTAACTAGACCATAACATAAAACACAGTATGCATTTATGATGAACCGTTAACATGCGTCTGACGTACGACGCATATCAGAAGCCAGGTTTTAAAAGTACATTATTTGACTTTAAATAAACATATTTTGAGCATCTTTACATTTGTCAGACAGCTGTTAGTGAAAGCAATCGATTATGTTTCTGTCATTTCAACACAACCGTTTTTCTGAGCTTTGCGACAGCAGAAATGCAATATGGGGCTTTCATGAATCAAAGAATAAATGTTTCCAGATGACAATGTCTTGCCTGCAGAAGAGAAAAAAAGGCTGCAGAAATCCATTTGCTCCAGCATGAATCCCAGAGAGTAAAAAAAAAAGGGAAAGAATTTCAAGCCGGGTGCACTCATGCATATATCCTGCTGCCATGAGGAACCCTTCAGTGCAGAGCGGCCATAAATATAGCCCGTATGAGCCCACAGAATCATCCCTCGCAACACTATGCTTTCGCACAGTTTAAGGTCAATATTTGGAATCCACATTGTCAGATGAGGGGGTGAAGGGTGTTTGAAAAGGGGGGTGGGTCAGTTAAAGGTGGCTTTCAGGGCTCTCTGATGACCTACAGCTGCCGAAGCAGAGTACCAGGGAGACCCTAAACAGGCCTGTCAGGGTTGCTATAGGAACCCATTGACATAAGTGTGGTATTATGGTCTAGGCACGATGATAAAGAGATTGCACATGCACAGTGTAACTAACTGGAGTTTAACTGAAAAGGATGTTGAAGTTTGTGTTGGAATAATGTGCACCGTACTGAAAAAAAAAGGCACTTTCCAAGAACAGGTTACACGTTTTTTATTTTTAAAACTGTAAATTCATATTTTGTGGGACTAAATGCAGTTTTAACTGATTTTCCTTTCCATTCAAAAATGTTTTTTTTTTTTCACCAAGCATGCATTAAATTGATCAAAAGTGACATTAGACTTTTACACAGTTTTTGATTTCATATAAATGCTGTTCTTTTGAACTTTTTATTAAAGGTGCCCTAGATTCAAAATTTGAATTTACCTTGGCATAGTTGAATAACAAGAGTTCAGTACATGGAAAAGACATACATTGAGTTTCAAACTCCATTGCTTTCTCTTTCTTATGTAAATCTCATTTGTTTAAAAGACTTCTGGAAAACATGCGGATCTCAACATAACACCGACTGTTACGTAACAGTCAGGGTGTACGCCCCCAATATTTGCATATGCCAGCCCATGTTCCCAACATGTTGCTAATGTACTGTTAAATGAGGTTAAAGTTACCATCGTTTCTTACTGAAATGACGGAGACAAGAGTCGTCGCTATTTTCATTTTTAAACACTTGCAGTCTGTATAATTCATAAACACAACTTCATTCTTTATAAATCTCTCCAACAGTGTAGCATTAGCCGTTAGCCACGGAGCATATAGCCTCAAACTCATAGAGAATCAAATATAAACATTAAAATAAATACTTTACTCACATAATTCGAAGCATGCATACAGCATGCATGACGAACATCTTGTAAAGATCAATTTGAGGGTTATATTAGCTGTGTGAACTTTGTAAATGTGCTGTAATATAATCGAGAGCTCGTGTGGCAGGGAGCACGCGAATTAAAGGGGCGGCGCGCTGAAAAAAAATCAGTGCATAGTTAATGATGCCCCAAAATAGGCAGTTAAAAAAATTAATTTAAAAAAATCTATGGGGTATTTTGAGCTGAAACTTCACAGACACATTCAGGGGACACCTTAGACTTATATTACATCTTGTGAAAAAGCATTCTTGGGCACCTTTAAAGAATTCAGAAAAAAATATTAAGTTTCAAGTTTTCAACATCGATAATAATAAAAAAAATGTTTTTATGCACCAAATTAGCATATTAGAATTACAACAGAAAACTACTATTTTAACTGTAACAATATTTCACAATTTTAGTCATTTCAAAACCTTTTTACTGTATTTTTGATCAAATAAATGCAGACTTGCTGATAACTTCTCTCAAAAACATTAAAAAATATTACCGATCCCATATTTTTGAACGTACATTTGTACATGTCCATGATTGTAATTTTCTAACAAAAACATATGAAATGATCTTCAAAATAAAACTATATATATATATAGTTTTTGAAGTGCCAAAAAAGATAACTCTGTGCCTCTGAAAAGGCAAGACACTATTGTATGCTGCATCTGCTCAATGTCAATACTGCTCTTGTAGAAGCGATTAAAATCGTGTATATGACTAATACTGCTGAAAGGATCTGCTTTCTGTCAAACTATTTATGACTGAGAATAACAAAATGAAGATGAGCTACTGAAAATACTCAGCATCCACCGTCTGTAGAAATGGATGGTGGAGCACACATTGAGAGCAGATAAAGGAGCTCTCTAGACACCTGAATCCACTCCAGACTCTTGGAAAGAGTCTCAATATTAGATCCAGTCATCTTGGCCCCTTCAAACACAGACTATGAAACAAGTCTGCTCAGAAACAAAGTAGAACAGAACAGTTGCATAAGAGGTTATGAAAATGCAATCAAAATGAAAATTCAAGGGTGGAGAAAAGTACTTTCGTCTTAACAGAATCAACTACAGGGGAATAATGGATTTTTGTCAAATTATTCTCAACATTTTCAGGAGGTTTTTGGGGGCATATACCATAGTAGTAGCACCATGTAAATGTTACAATCAATTATATGGTAATCATTTTGTAACTGTTCAAAAGTTTGGAGTCAGTCATTTCGTTCACAATTTTTTTTTTTCACAAACTCAGCGCAGTTCAACATGTCATGATGAGCATCAACTACAACATGAGTATGTGCGCTAACCTCTAGGCCACAGCTCTGACAAAACGAGAAATTTAATTTGCATTATGTAATGCACACTAGATGCTGAAACACACAGGTTTTATTTCAAAGCGTTCACAGAGAGAGAGAACAGAGCATAATTATGTCTGGATAAGACAAACACAAAGCCCAAATTTGACACAACCTCCATCTGGCATACTTTAGCTCTCCTAGTCATTAATTCCATTCTATTTGATTCCATTTCTACTGTCTTCCAAACATTCACCATATACAAAGCAAATGTATTATTTAGTGAACGCTGACAGAAGACACAGGAATGAATCGGCATTAGTGAGAGGATGGGCTGATATTCTATTACGTTTCTTTGTGATGCAGTATCATTTGAATTTAAACTGAAAGCAGACGGTTTTATTAGTTTAGTGGAAACTAAAGAGAAACTAAAGAGCATCTCGATTTTTTTTTTCTTCAGTGGAAAAGTAGAGGTGGATTGGACATTTCCTGAACAGTCTGGACTGGCTGTACTAGCATCTGCCTATCTGAATCACTTTCAGCTGCCTGAGGCACTGATAAGAGTCTGCAGAGAACTTTACAAGCCACATACTGAACAACCAAAAGTTCTTCTTTAAGACACATAGGCTAAAATACTACCTGTATATGTTTAAAGAGGAAAAAGACAACATTTACTCATCATACTTTTAGCATTGAGTTCTTACTCTTCTTTTTTTAACAAGAAAATTTAGGGAAAGTTACAAAACCAAAACATATGCAAGACAGAACTGCATGTGGCAAAGTCTGTATCTCATTAGTCTGTGTATCACTTTTGGCTGCCCATCTCATCTCTTGTTTTGAACAGTTCTTAGGACTCTATTTTGGTGGTCAAGCTGCTAACAATAGGTTTCTATCTTGTGACTATATTTACACTGGACCGGAGTGATGTACTAACATGGGGCGAGCCCAGCTGTTTGTGGTTTAGACGTGCACTTCCTGTGTTTATTACGGCAGGATCTGAACTTCCAGACCCCCTCTCGCACCCAGTTTACTTGAGAGGTATTTCAATGGAATGAAGACTCGGAGCATGGTTTGAAGGATGAGACGATCATATATGGTAAACAACCACATAAATAACAAGATTAGGTATGTCCGGATGTTGCGAGGTCCTTGATAAATGCTTGATAAAGCAATCGATTTATCTTGAGACTATGAAACAGATGTCCACAATTAAGAGTATGCCCATGGTAACACGATACCTGGTTAAGTAAGACTAGGGAGGCTGAGTCAAACTGGCAGACATGGAACATGTGTGGATGCACAGACGCCGTTAATCTTACACTACGGTCTGAGACGTGGGAAATCACCTGATCTTGCTGGGGGGTGCTGTCTGGAACCGTCTGGAGATTCCAAACGGAACCAGACGGTAATTAATTGAGTCCAGAAATTTTGTTATTACGAGGGCAGTCCCAGTAAACACAGCTTTGAAGGAGGTTTGCGAAGTGTTTACGCATCTTAACAAGTCATAAACATGAAATGGACACATTGGGGAAGAATCCAAATGGACTTAAACAATTCCATTTCAGAAGTCGAAATGTTTGCAAATAGAACTGGTCGATTACTTGCAAATTGTTGTCCATTGCAAATTTCATGATAAAAATTGTACTTAGTATTGTAATCTATTACATTACATATTTTAGGCAATGTAATCAGGCTACTTTTTGATTAGGCTACTTTTGACCTAACATTGATTTGATTTGATAATCTTGGCCGATATTGATATAAAAATGGAAATAAAAATTCCATTCAGGGGGTACTTCAAGTAAATATAGGTACGGCTGACAGGAATCCCTGCATTACATGTAAATACAAAATGAAGACTTTCCGAATGTATATAAAGAAAAATGTAAAATAAGAATAGGGAGACAATAATGTATGACTAATTTACTGCCAATGTGTGAATTATATGTACTCCTGCAATCAATAAAAAAGTAACTGTAATCTGATTGAATATTTTAAAATGTAATGTAATCTAAGTACAAGTACTATAGAAGTAATACAATCTAATTACAAGTTAATGTTTTGAATCGCTTTATATAATCCAGATCACATATAATCAGTTATTACCCAGCACTGTTCACAAAGAAAAAATTTACATTTTCAAGAACATTTCTCCCCCAACTTAGTAAGGTAGGCAGTTTATTAGTGCTGAGGTCTGCAGAGCAAGAGTATCAGCTGGCCGAGAGTGGGAGGAGAAAGGGAAATGTTCGTAGCTGTGTTTGAAAATGGAAAAAAATTCAAGGTCTTGGGAGTTTTTCATTCTCAAAGTGCTTAGAAAATACTGGACCAAAAAACCCTGCCGTACAAAGACCTCCTAAAGACAACATTTTTATGAGGCCTCATTTTGTTGACATTTCTTTACCTTCTTCAGTCATAATACAGGGAATTTTCAAAGGACTGTTCATTCCATCTGTCCAGCCCTGTTATTATGTGTTGAGGTACAACAGGTTACCCGGACACATTTTACATGAGTCGGCCGCACCACAGCTGAAATAATAGTTCTCTGAATAATAACTGATTATTTTTGAGCGGTTAGACGGCCATGTCAGTCTCTGTGATGTCAGCGCAGACTTGATGATAAATGCAATGCTTTTCACCTGGTATGAATAGAGAGACATAAAGAACGTCTGAAAGCTGAGCGATAAATAGAGTAAGATGGTGGAAATTCATTCCCACTGAACAAACAACCGAGTGTTTGCCTCTTCCTCCAGATGGCGGCTCTTGTCCCCCTCCCCTCTTTTTGTTCCTCTCGCACCGTCTGTCTCTTTTGTCCTGAGGTCTGCCTTGCTGCGGTTCTCTTGGGGTCTAGGTTGAGGGCTTCGGTCCATCTTGGATTCTGAGGGAGAGAAAACGCCTCCAGGCAGGACGCACACGAATGGTGTGTTTTTCATGGTAATGAACTGAACAGATCAGGTCTGTTCCCACCACCTCCCCCATGAGACCTGGCCTCTATCTAAACCTCTTCCTCTTCCTTTATTAGGGCCAAGAGGGCTTCAGGAAACCTTACGCAATATCTGTGAGATCTACACTTGGACTTTCTCTCATTCTGGGTGACTGCAAAGTGTTGAAAATGACCGGAAATGGCTCATAAAAAAATAAATCTCCAGGGGCCACGTATCACAATAATTACTTTTTAGATGTACTACCTTTCAAACGTTTGAGGTCAGTAAGATTTTTTTTTAAAGAAATTAATACTTTTATTCAGTATGGATGCATTAAATTGGTCAAAAGTGACAATAAAGACATTATAATGCTACATGTAATTTCTATTTCAAATAAATGCTGTTCTTTTGCAGAACAACTTTCAACACTGATAATAATAAAAGTTAGTGAGGTCATTATCATTATACACATAATATTGTTGTGTGCAGAATCTGGAGAAAATTGTACAATAACTCAGATGCTTTGGTCGGGTCCAAGGTTGTGTAATCACACATCTTAAAGAAAGAAATCTGATGTTAAACTGTGTCTCTAGAAATGCAACATTTCCAAGACCATTATTATGAGGAAAGAGAAAATGAGTTTAATAGACATCCCTTTCATGTGGATAAAGAGTCTAATATCGTTGATTATTGTCGTGCCAGATGGGGAGGTTAAAGCGGCAGGTGGGGGAATTGAAGTGAGCTATTAAAATGTGTGATTATTACAAGAACTGCATTAAGGTCTGAACAAAAAGGACATGAAAAATAGCCAGCGGACACACCTCTCTCTCTAGATAAAAGGCATTGCTCTCAGTGTGAATGGGTCAGTCCGTGACCCACGGAGCATGACCGGTATCCTCTTCGCCCACTGGCAGCTGCATCAAAAGCTATCCTCCAGCGTTTTTGTTTTCAGAGAGCTGTGTGCCCATTGGATGCACTCTAGAGACTTTTCAACACTTGCCCATGGGGCGTTCTGGCCTCAAAGAGAAAACCCTGCTCTGATCTGCCACAGACCAGCCAAAGCGCTCTGCACGTGTCTACGACACAATGAGCATTTACATTTCCACTCCAGAAAAGAGCAGCTGAAACACGAGACCCATGACTGCTACAATTACTTTCACTTTCAACTTTTTAAAAGGAACAGGTAATCTATGTTGGTTCGTTTAATTCAATCCAAATAGTCTTTTGGCACACTTATGCTGAATTAATTAATTAAACAAAACACTGACGTTTTCAAATCTGTAATAAATAATGAAAGTTTACCAACTAATAATTATCCTAACAGAAAGCCCTCTAACTGCCACTATAGCTAGACTTTGTGAACATCTGTTTGTTACCAGGCAAAAAGATGCAAAGTGACTAACTTGTAATAAACATGTTTGGTTATTGAAATGTTCATAAACCCTGAGAAAAACCACTTGTACATATGTATTTGTAATACATATGTAGTTACGTTTTAAATGCCTTTGCTGTGACCAAGTAAGACATGCTGCTTCTGCTGTACAATATAGCATACATGGATTACACGTAGCAGATCTATACAGGTGGAGCTGGGGAAGGTGGAGGGTAGGGCTGCACGATTTATCATGATTAAACCACACGCGATTTGGCAAAGGCTGCGATTATTTTATGCGCAGCTTGTCAGAGCTGTATGACTCTGTGATCAGTAGTAAATGCTTCTCCATCTGAAAGTCAGAGGGCACTCTTGCGCAGAAACTCTAAATATGCCCTGCCGCAGAAGAAGATAACATGCGTCATATCGCTGTAGTTGAATAAACAGAAGATTGAAATGCTTTGCTTGATTAAACATGAATAATAAACACACGACTGCCTTATTCTGTGTAAATAGCTACATCATCTCACAGAAGGATGCTCAACTGTCGTTATGAAGTGAGTTTGGAGTAAAAACATGTTATTAAATGTTGTCTTTTATTGGACAAGATGTTAATAAATGTTTCTCATGACTGGAAAGATGTTTGATGCATGTTGCTTACATCGTGTTCTAAGAACGACGGAAAATTAAAAGTTGCGATTTTCTAGGCCGATATGGCTAGGAACTATACTCTCATTCTGGCATAATAATAAAGGTACTTTGTCTCTCACAAATGTCTCCATGGTTGCAAGGCACGCTCCCTGTGCAAATGGGATCACAGCCACTGCGTAATATCATTGCGCCTGCTGCATCCATGGTACGGCAGCAAAGTTCTTTGATTATTACGCTGGAATGAGAGTATAGTTCCTAGCCATATCGGCCTAGAAAATCGCAACTTTTCATTTTCCATCAGTCTTAGAAGACGATGTAACTACAGAAGTGTCAAGTTTTAAATAGGAAAAATATTGAAACTCTTTGGTCATTTTTGAGCGTGATGCTAACGGTCTAATCAGATTCAATGAACTATGCTAAGCTATGCTAAAAGTGGTACCGCCAGACCCGGAGATCGGCTGAATGGATTCGAAAACGGTAAAACTCAACTGTTTAACTCTAGGGGAGTTGGAAAATGAGCCTATTTTCAAAAAAAGTGGAGTGTTCCTTTAACCAAGTATTTGAAGGTTGAACACGCAAGCTCATTGGCTACTGATACAGCAGGAACCAATCAGCTGTGCCCTATAGAGAATGATGTGATTACAAACAGGTTGAGTTAAGGACCTATTAGCCTGCGCCATCTAGAGTTTCATGACAGAACTTTATACACACACACATTCATATAAAGATTAAAACTCTTCACCAAATATACATGTTTGACGACCTTCTCCCTTTTGTTTTGACTTTGTTCAGGGGGCCTCAATCATTAACTAGGGGGGATGGGTATTCGCATACCAATTCATAAATATTGAATATGTTTATGTGAAATCACCCAAAATATGCCCTTTCACTCTATTATCAAAGAGTGAGAGAGGAAGATAGTCTTATTAGCCTTTCCAAATTTGATTTAGCTTTAAAATGTAATCTGGCCACATCAATGGAGTCAAAAGGCACCATATCTGGCAAAATTACTTTGAATAACTGCATGTAAGTTTCTACCATATTCATTGCTGTGTGAAGACTGTAAATATAGCATTGGGATGTGAGGTCTGTTACTGGTTATGGCTGAATATTAAAACAGCGGCACAGCCCAAGGAATTATTTACACCCAAACTAATAAAGTCTACAAAGAAAGCAGCACTTCTGAATAACATACTCTCCGGCAGCATCGCAACTATTTGGTATTTAACATAAAAACTAACAAGAACTTACTTTAAATATACTTAAGTAGCATGCCAAGATCTCTAAACTTGGTGAGGGTGGTAGGAATTGTTGCTAGGATACAGACAGGGAGTGTTCATCCATTATTCTGTAGAGCGGGGAAACTGTTTGAAGATAGATGGGAACTTTCAATCTGTTTAGGTGAGGGCTTGCCGAGCTGAATGGAACTCTCCCCGAATGTGTCAGCACCATTGTGATCTGGAATGAATTATTTGGCTTAAGAGCATCAATGGAGGGGCCATAGAAAGGCTTCCTGGTAAAGTTCACCACAGACTTCACATAGATTAGTGCAGCCTGGAGGTATAAAAGTGAATGTTTATGAAAAAAATGTCAATGTGTTTCTGTCAGTAAAAACCACATCTGAATTGATGCCATGACCACTGCAACATTCATTAATATAATATCTTATTTGTGAAAGAGAAGGACACTATAGTCTTAGTAGCATATAATATCCCTCAATAACAATAAAAATGTCTCTGTAAATGAGAAGAAAAAACAGACTTTCAGTAAATCGACTTTTATCAGGATCGCCAGGAATGCTGTCCCAAAATTAGCATGCAAGAAATATGTAAACACTGATGACGTTAAGCTTAACTGCTACTAAACGTAAATTAAATGGTTGTGCGCTAGGAAAGTTCAATGACAGCCTAAGTATAAAACCCAAACTACGAAATGAGTGGCTTCCAGCAGTAGCTGTGCATAATTTCAGCTAACCAAAATGGGAGCCCAGCTGCCACACACGTTGACAACTAAATGAACCCAAACAAAACAAGGTCTGCACTCGAGAAGCAGAACCACATCAAGCCAACCTAAATAACATGTATGTTGGCACACGTTCGCATAGTCAGGGCCAGCAAGTTCTGGCGGGAGCCATTTTAACCCAGAGGATTCTCAGTTCACTGTGATTATTTGAAGCTACATTATGTAATGAGACTGTTTACTACATTCAGTCTGGTTCAGGTGACAATAATGCTTCAAAGCAGAGTAGTCTCATTAAAATCCTGATAAACAAAATGCAAACCATCATTCCTAAAAGAACTTTATCACAAAACAGCAGCAGCATAAAACAGAGTGATATTTAATGAATCTAGGTCGAGCTCTGCAATTTCTGTAATACCTTACAAACTGTTGAACAGCTAAAGTAAACAACCTCACTTGTTAGAATAGTTGCCAGATTGTCCTGTTTTGACAGAGTCTTATACATTCACATCGGTGAAATCCCCAGAAACAGATGCCAAATTGTGGTAAGTGAAGATAATGTCTTCTTTATGCTTTGTGATTGCTGAAGTAAGCTATCTCAATGTAAAAACAGATTACCTCAGTGTAACAAACGTCTGTGGGAATATATGATCCCTAGTTAGGCCTACTGCACAAGCGCTGTCAAAACTGCATGAAACAGTAGTTCAGTAAATAAAGTGTGATGCATTTCACTTGTTTTCGTTCCTTCTGGCAATTCACGTAAGTATTATACTAACCTGTAGTACAGAAGCTCCATCTCTAGCTGCTCCACGTGCCTCTGCAGAACAGGCACATGACTGGCTTTGGTCTCAAGCTCCTTCACTTTCTTGAGGCCACTCAGCACAGCTTGTCTGGCTTCCTCCACCCTCTTCCTCATCTCCACCTGCTCCTTCTTTAGAGTCCTGTTACATTCCTCCAGCATCAGCACAGTTTCGCGTGATACTCGCAGTTCTTGCTCCAGCTTCTGGTTGAAGAACATGGCCTCCTCGATCTGCACGTCACGGGAATTCCGGATAAGCTCAACTTCTCTCAGGAAACTCTGGATGTCCTTCAGGTTCCCAGAAATGTTGGGCTTCTGGGCTGTTCGCCTTTGGTGGGCGATGAAACAGCCACCCTCTGGTTTATGTTTCGAGTGGCTTTTCCACAGGCCCACCTGTGACACACAGAAGCATGTCAGTAGAATGTGATATAGAAGGCATATAGTATAGACCAGGGTTGGGCAACTCTGAGTTTAGCAGCAAACTCGCCTGCCTGTGACTTTCTAGTAATACTGAAGACTTTGCTTAGCTTGTTCAGGTGTGTTTGATTAAGGTTGGGGTTAAAGGGTTAGTTCACCCAAAAATGAAAATAATGTAATTCATTACTCACCCTCATGTCGTTCTACACCCGTAAGACCTTCATTCATCTTCGGAACACAAATTAAGATATATTGATTAAATCCGATGGCTCAGTGAGGCCTGCATTCAAAGCAGACACTTCCTCTCTCAAGATCCATAAAGGATAGCATTAAAAAAATATTTAAAACTAAAAATTTTTTAAAACTATTCATGTGATTTCAGTGGTTCTACCTTAATATTATAAAGCGACGAGAATACTTTGTGTGCGCCAAAAAAACAAAATAACGGCTTTTCAACAATATAGTGATATTGAGTTGCCGATTTCAAAACACTGGCTTCTGAGTCACTGATTCCATTCGTAAAGCTCAGAAGCTTCATGAAGCAGCGTTTTGAAATCGGCCATCACTAGATATTGTTGAAAAGTCATTATTTTGGCGCACAAGAAGTATTCTTGTCGCTTTATAATATTAAGGTAGAACCACTGAACTCACATGAACTGTTTTAAATATGTCTTTAGTACCTTTATGGATCTTGAGAGAGGAATTTGTGTTCTGAAGATGAACGAAGGTCTTACGGGTGTAGAACGACATGAGGGTGAGTAATAAATGACATTATTTTCATTTTTGGGTGAACTTACCCTTTAAACTCTGTAGGTAAGTGGATCTCGAGTTGCCCACCCTTGGTATGGGCCATTGCCACTTATAGCCAGTTACAGAGTAGTTTAAATTATACCCAATACTCAACACACATTGTTGATAAAAATACTATTTTAATTAATATATATGTAAATTTCTGTTTGTCAGCATTAGCTTGTAGTTTAACCTTTTGGTTACTAAAAGGTTGTTATAAAACGCTGCAGTAACCAAACAAGTAGCTCGTTTCCTGTCGCGAATATCCTTTTGCGATCAAAAACCTGATAGTAACAACAGCAACATTACTTTATTACAACTTTATTATTAGGCTAGCTAGAGATTAGCTGTATGTTAAAATATTTTGAAAAGGCTTTAAGATACGGCCACCAAAAGATTACTAGGGTTTGCGAATAAGAAGAAACAGAAGAACCTCAAAAATACCTATATAAATCTGATAGAGTTCTTTTAAGTAGACTTTATGCAGAAAATATTGTTGCTTGGTTTATATATTAGTATGAACTTTATCACAATGACGTTACCTGTAAGGCTAGTGATCGAGCATCACTGCTTTGAAGAGCCGCGCGCATGTCCTCCACCAATTCCCTGAGACTCGCATTTTCCTCCTCAAGTTTGGCTATCCTGTCCTCGGCCTCTTCAAGGGCCACAATTTCCTCGTAACACTCCCTGGTGCAGGATCCCAGCTGCCTACAACCTGATGTGTGTCTATCCTCAGTGGGAGAAGAAGGCTCTCCACTTTCTCGCTTATTACTGGTACCCAACGACAGCAGCTTCTCGCGCCGCCTCAGAGGGCTCCGGAGTCTGATCTGCGTCTCTATATGCTCGCTCTCCTTGCCAACCAACAACCTCCCATTCTCATAATGACACCCAGCTTTCGTACTGAAATAACCGCAGAGTTTTGCGTGAAACTGCCTGAAGCTGAACTCTTTGGGTAGATTATCCAATATCCCCGCGCATTCCTCTAGATCACACTCTTTATTGAGTCCTAAAATCTCGCAAAGAATGTTAAAATCCTCGGCTGGTATTTTTCCATCTCCCTGACAGTCTAGGTGATGAAATATCTCTTGGAGGTATTGATCCAGCCCGGTTGCGAGGACTATAATTTCGTTTTCCACTCCACGGTCTAGTCCGTAATGATACGCCAGAGTGCTCACTATCCATTGTGTCCTGCGCGCGGGTCGGCTGTATGGATCGCATGCGTCCGACTTTTCCATCCTTTTTCCCCTCACAAGAATTCCATTTATAGAGCCTAAATGGATTAATGGATTCAACAGATCCTCTAAGCATACAAACAGCATACCAAGTTCATGTCATCTGAACACCAGACCGCCCCACTCTTGTAGTAGAAACTCTCGCGCTGTGCGCGTGGGGGCGTTGCTGTGAAGGGAGCACTGCCCACAAAATCTTAACTGCAGAGGGGAAAAAACTTTTGAAAAGTGAACAATATAGAGGCATTTCGAGAGTCATTGTAGTATACAAGATATGTCATACATATTTACATTAAATAAACCGATATATCCTCCTGGGACCTAGAAAAAAAGTTTTTGAATTTAATATTTTGTTTCACATCATTACATTATTTAGAGCATAAGAAAAAAAAAGTGAAAAAATAACATTTTTGAAAAATTATATTTTATGCTATGGAATTTTTTTTTGTTCACCAATCAATTTTTAGGTTTTAGGATTTTTTTTAACTAAATTTTGTTTAAAGATGATTCTCAACTATGTTATGAAAGATAGAATGGAATTATGAATCTATATACTATTTTACTTTATGCAATATGTGGGTAAAATGGCCATACATAGATTTTCCCATTCAATACAATGCATCTATACACTGTATCTAATTTGCATATTAATGTGTTCTTGGAGCAACATGTAATGAAAAAAGAAGTGTAATAATAGGAGTAAAAATTGGCAACATTTTCGTAATAATATCTAATAATTAATAGGAATATTGATATATAATTTATTTCGCTATTCACTTGTTGTGTGTCCCAAAATGCCTGATAATCATGATTTAAGTCCTGTTGTCCTCTACAGAGGTCATGTATGAAATCAATGCCCTGTTTTGTAACAGAAAGTCATATTTTTAGTAGAAACCCCATAACATTTTCCTGAGATGTTGATTTATAACAAACAATTTAAAAAACAATCCAATTTAAATGATAATTACAAAATATCATATTTCCATAAGAGTGCCAAATTTGATCACAAAGTTAATGTCAGAGACCAAGGAGAAGTTGTTGTCATCATGGGGAAACTTCCTGGTATCTCTGCAAAGCCCTGAATGTGCTCTTTACAGGACAGCCAGACTTAAAACTGTGACATGTATGCTGTCAGAGAATTTCACTAAAATATAAAGTCCACTACAGAGGACAAAAGTCTATTCCTGGGTCCCATGAGGATATAGTGTTAATTAAAACTTGCATGAACAAGCCTAAAATCTATGTTGCATCTTAAAATAGGCCTATCTACTGACACATACAGGTTGTAAAATAGATGATGTATGAAAGGTATCAAAACTGAAGTTTTCATGAATGTCAAATATCCTATGCACAAAAGAGACAAAAATAGCCTATATATGCCTACATAAAAATAAATAACGCAATAACTAAAGAACAAAAATATAACATAAATATCCTGATGTGGGCCTACATAATATATTCATACAGTATTTTTTGTTTTAAAAATACTGTAAAAATATGCACTTATAATAGGTCTACACAGAGTTTTATTTTTCCTTAAGTTTTCATTGGCTGCAAGGGAATTGTTTTATACGTAGGCTATAGCAGAAATAATCTTTTCCTTTCAACCCTCGAGTAAGTAAAAGCTTTGAAGTGCCGGTGGAGTCGAATGTCGATTGGTCACTGTGTAACTGCTGTTGACTGTAGTTACTGTTCCATGAGCCGCTTGTCATTTCCTATTTACCGGCGCGCGCGCTTCATTATGTTCACGCGACTCTGGTTGTCAAGGCGACGCAAAGCATTCCATATAACAAAAGCCACGTTTCAAAGTTCTCTAATGCTTACGCGCTCAATTAAAACATAAAAGTAGCGGTGACGGGAATGCTGGAAAACTGCTGTCAGTTAAGGTAAGTTTTGTTGAACTTTATAAAATAATAGTGCTTATTAAACAAAATGAATGAGTACAATAAGATACAGATGATTTTATCATCGTTTTTGTATTGCCACCTGAAACCATAACTGTACATTAGTACCAGTAGCCTATAATATATTCTAATCCAAAACCAACATTTCTAGATCACAATGGAGTGCACGGACTCACCTGACATGAAAAGAAGTGAAGAAGACCGCTTTCTCAAAGATTTGTCTTTAAAATCCCAACTACTCTGTGGACCTGATGCTGACAGAAGTGAAGATCCATATATGGAGATGCCAGAATCCAGTTCTGTGGATGAACAAACCATAACAACATCCTCAACAGACTCCAGCTACATTGTCACCTGTACAGTCAGCATTGCATTAGCTATCTTTAAAGGTATGGTGGTGGTATTGTTTTAATGCATTGTTTCAGACTTGATGGCTGATGTGCATTTTGATGATAAAATAATTTTTCTATATGAAATAAATTGACATTGTCATGCCTAAATAGCCATATAGCTTGAATTCTGTATTTTCAAGCAGAACAAGAGGAGAATTTTACAAATTCCATGAAAAGCAAAAAAGGGCCAAAGCAAGACCCATCCAGTGAGGTAGTGGAGGCCCCCAGAGCTGAGGGCTATTATTGCATTGAGTACAACTTGCTGCCTGATGAGCCTGAACCAACCAGAGCGGATCTAGTGATGTTTGGTGCGGTGGTTAAACTCTACATGGCGAATGAGACTAAGGTAAACTATTGGAATTAATTAGGGGTTAATATTAAGCAGGAGCTTGTGAACACTCAATTATTTATATGTAGAATAATTCTAACTACTACTTTGATCTGATAACCAAACAGTTGTTGTTGTTGTTGTCGTCAATCTATGCTAATACATTATGCATAAGATTTTGCATCACTGACCCAAAGAAAGCTGGGCTAGAGTTTCAGTTAATTGCCTTCTTGGACTTCTATTGTGCACCTCGCTGTTTAGGGCGAACACTTTTTGTCTGCCACTTAGAAAGAATTTGAGAATCTTTGCATGTGCGATTTAATTGTTTATCATAATTTTTTTCAGTGACATTAATTGTGTTATACATACAGTACACTAACATTCAAAAGTTTGGGGTTGGTAAAATTTATGTTTTCGAGTTATGCTCTCCAAAGGACAATTTATTTGATAAAAAAATACAGTAAAAATATGAAATATTATTATAATTTTAACTGTTTAACATATTTAAAATGTATGCTGTGAAGCTGAAATCCTTCAGAAATCATTCTAATATGCTGAAGAAACATTTCATTATCAATGTTAAAAACAGTTCTGCTGCTAAATATTTTTTGGAAACCTTTATACATTTTTTCTGCATTCATTGATGAATTGAAGGTTGAAAAGAACAGCATTTATTTGAAATATAAATCTTTTGCAACTACAAATTGCAATTTACAATTTGCTGAATAAAACTATAAAATTCTCTGACCCCAAACTTTTGAACGGCAGTGCAATTCTATTTTTGTCTTCTTAAAATAGAATAAATCTTCAGATAATCATGAAATCACGTGTTCTGACAAGGTGCTGAAGCCTTGGCGGGAAGGAAAGCAGGTGTGGGTGAGTTGGTCTCAGACTCTGGAAGTCAATGTGACCAGAGAGCTCCTAATTAAAATGGCCTCCCATAAGGTCACAGTTAGAGTATGGGACAGCAAAGACAAGATATCCTTCAAAGCCAGGAATGACAGACCCAAAGGCTTCAGACTACCACAGGAGAGGTCTGGAGAGGATCCAGATCAAATGGGTACGATCTACCAGAGTTTTACCTACCTGATCTACCTTTAGTCTGAACACCTCTATTATACAGCAACATCTATTCTTAGACACTGCAGAGCATAATGACTTTATGAAGTGAAATGTGTTTATTATAGTGAAATAAATAAAAGAATATTTGGCTTACCCATTTACTTCAGGAGGGGGCCACAGTGTGTTTTAACTGATTTAAAGACGGTAATTTACATCACAGTAGGCAGAACCATGACTATGAATCTCATGTGTGAAATTCACGACAGGTGCTACCCCATAATTACATCCTCATATATTATACTAATGTATAATATGCACAATAAAACATGCAGCATTTTTAGTGATTATTCTTGGAAAAAATCTTCAGTTGCAACATCACTAAATGTCTTCAAAGGTGGCATCAGGAAGATGGTTTATGAGATGAGAGCTATCTATGAGAAGGAGGACAGGAAAACAAGGAAATTTATGAAACACAGCAAAGATCCAGATTCAGCTGACTATAGGAAGCGTTTGGAGCTTCGCTGTGACACAGGTGTGACATAATGCTAATGTTTATGCTGTATGCAAATAAAAGACTATGTTCATGATTATGTTTTTCAACAATATGCATAGGTTTGATTGTGTATGTAGTCATATTAATTCCAAAGTAACATTATATGGAAAATGTTTTTTTATTGTTTTTTAAAAGAAATCTCTTATTCTCACCAAGGCTGCATTTAATTGATCACAAATACAGTAAACCAGTAATATTGTGAAATATTATTACAATTTAAAATAACTGTTTTCTACGGAAAAGGATTAGGGCCAAGCAATAATAAAAAAATAAAACCATCTCGAGATTAAAGTTGTTAAATTTTGAGAAAAAACTCGTTAAATTTCGAGAAAAAATTAAAAAAAAAAAATGTTGAGAATAAACTCATTAAATTACGAGAAAAAACTCGTTAAATTTCAAGAAAAAAGTGGAGATAAAATGTTGAGAATAAACTCGTTAAATTACGAGAAAAAACTCGTTAAATTTCTCGTTAAATTTCGAGAAAAAAGTTGAGATAAAATGTTGAGAATAAAGTCATTAAATTACGAGGAAAAAAAGTCTAAATTATGAGAACAAATTCGTAATTTAACGACTTTATTCTCATAATTTAATGACTTTATTCTCAACATTTTATCTCGACTTTTTCCTTGAAATTTAACGACATTTTTCTCACAATTTAACGAATTTGTTCTCGTAATTGAACGACTTTTTTGTCGCAATTTAATGACTTTTTTCTCGAAATTTAACAACATTTTTCTCATAATTTAACGAATTTGTTCTCGTAATTGAACGACTTTTTTGTCGTAATTTAATGACTTTATTCTCAACATTTTATCTCGACTTTTCTCAAAATTTAATGAGTTTTTTCTCGTAATTTAACGAGTTTATTCTCAACATTTTATCTCGAAGTTTTTTCTCGAGAATTTAACTACTTTAATCTCGATTATTGCTTGGCCCTAATCCTCTTCCGTAGGGGGTTTTCTATTTGAATATACTTTAAAATGAAATTTATCCCTGTGACGGCAAAGCTGAATTTTCAGCAGCCATTGCTTCATTTCTTATTATAATTGTTGAAAACAACTGTGCTGTATTATATTTTTGTGCAAACCATAATACATTCTTTCAGGATTCTTTGATGAATAGAAAGTTCAAAAGAACAATAGGCCTATTAATTTTAAATATTAGTCTTTTGTAACATTATAAAAGACTTGACTGTCATTTTTGATCAGTTTAAAGGATTAGTTCACTTTAAAATGAAAATTACTCTTTACTCACCCTCAAGCCATCCTAGGTGTATATGACTTTCTTCTTTCTGATGAACACAATCTAAGTTGTATTAATAAATATCCTGACGTGTCCAAGCTTTATAATGGCAGCGAATGGGGCCAAAGAGTTTGAAGCTCAAGAAAGTGCCTCCATCCATCAAAAACATACTCCAAATCACATCAATTATGCTTTTTCCTAAGTTGACTACGGAAGGCGTAGGATGTAGCGTAAGCATTTTGAACTGCGAGAGGCTTTGAACTTTCTTCGTAAGTTGAATACGAATATATAACTTGTTAAATTTTTCTAACACAAATGCATCGCTTCGCTTCAGAAGGCCTGTATTACCACCCGGAGCCGTGTGAAGTACGTTTATGATGGATGGATGCACTTTCTTGAGCTTCATACTCGTTGGCCCCATTCACTGCCATAATGCGTCAGGATATTTATCTCCGATTGTGTTTCACCTACAGTCATATACACCTAAGATGGCTTAAGGGCGAGTAGAGCTTGAGGTAATTTTCATTTTAAAGTGAACTAATCCTTAAATGCATCCTTACTGAATAAAAGTATTAATTTCTTTCAAAAAACCTACTGACCCTAAACATTTATAACGGTAGTGTAAATCTACCATTTTAAGGATTGATGATTTAATACTTATTAATTGTGATCGCTTATTAAATAGTTTGATGCATCTATATACACACACTCTAAAAAAGCTGGGTTGTTTCAGCCCATGTTTGGGACGAATGGACAAACCTAACCATTGGGTTTAAAAATGTCATTAAAAAATGTAAACTAATGGTTGGTTTTGTCCATATTTGACCCAAACATGGGATGAAACAACACAGCATTTTTTAGAGTACACAAATTCCCTTATCACAGTTTTATCATTGTCACTCTACTTCTCACTTTCTTTTAGTTCCTATTAAGAGTGGCTTAAAAAAAGAAAAGATCCAAACAGCACCCACTAAGAAGACACTCTTCCAGAAACCCACCCAGGAGATTGCAGAACTCATGGAAGTCAAACAGGAAAAGGAGGCCGCCTCACTGGAACTTAGTTTCACTCCTCTTCTTGCAGGTAGTTTCTTCCTAGCAACCTTATAAGTGTCTATAAAGTTCATGTATGTTTGTTGAACAAGATGTTCTTGTATAGCATTACCATAAGACACAGAGTAAGATACTTGCATTAAAGTCCTTATGGTAGTTTTAGGATCAAGTAGCCAAAAGCAGTTGTATTCTCCCACTCATATGGCTCTCATACACAGGTTTCCTGTAAGTGAATGTAATGTTTATACAATACATCATGAACATGACTTTAGCGAGGCAGCCAGCCATTTAGGGGCTGTTTCCCTTATGCCGGAGCGCTGTGGGGTGGATCTGTGTAAGGGGGCTTCCCTGCAGGGTCCTTGCTACTTAGCCTCTAATTGGCTGTGGAATGGCACCAGCCAAAGCCGAACGACTGCTTCTTTAGCTTTTGATGTGTCTCATCCAGACCCCCAGCAGGAGCTCCTGATGAAAGCCTTCGCTTGGGAAATATTTTAGCCTTGTTCCCATAAAGCCGAGCCAGACAAATCACATGTAGCTCCTTTCATTGCAGGGTTGGATTTTTACAGGATGGAGGCTATCATCCAATCCTGTTATTATTATCCATTAAAGACAGAATTCTCATATGCACTTTATTAGAATTACAGCCATGTAGAATGATATGGGAGTGAAGGACATTCCCATAGTTAGACTATGACATTTACACTACAGATCGAAAGTTTAAGGTCTGTAAGACTTCTTGAGAGAAATCAATACTTTTATTCAGCAAGGAAGGATGCATTGACCAAAACTGACATTAAATACACTTATAATGTTACAAATGAGTTCAAATTCTATTCTATTATAAATAAATCCTGCTCTTTTGAACTTCCTATGAATCAAAGACAATTATTTTTTTTTAACTGTATTTTTAATCAAATTAATGCAGCCTTGGTGGGCATAAGAGACTTCTTTCAAAAACTTACTGACCCCAAACCTTTGAATGGTATATTTTTTCAAACATTAGCTACCTGGCTAGCATATTCTATCTCTTCATCTTAGGGAGAATGATGCTCATCGACTGCCTGGGATTCTGTTCCGGAGAGGTGAAAGAAGGATTCTGGAATATCACTCTGGATCAGCCGCTTATATCAGAGCAGCTAAAGGCTGAACTCAATCCACTAGTCATCACAGTTTTATCTGCTTCTTCTCTGCCATCGTCTCCCATTCCTTTCCATGTACTTAAGGTATGCTATTTCAGAAATGATTAGTTGCATTATTCAACAATTAATATATTACATTAAACACAAGAATAATCATATTAATCGTTCAATAGGAGACATGTCTTCCCGTCTACTGCCAGTACAAGTTCCACAACATGCCTATTTACAGAACCAAAGGCCATGATCACAACGATATTATCTACTTCAAAGATGTGAATGTGATTTTTACTGGTCCAAGCCCTGGAAAGCTGTTGGAGTTTCTTAGAGGTCCACCTATGGAGATCGAAGTCCATGATCGGGATAGAAAAAATGAAAAACACTCCAGCACACCCGCTGTATTTGGAACAGACCCCAATGACACCAATCTAGCAAATGTAGATCTATGGACTATTCATAATGCCTTAAAGGCAGATATTGAACACCATGATCCATATGGAATTGCAAAACTAGATCTTTCAGATCTTCTCCGAGGATGCCGATATTTGAATCTGACGTTACCCATTAGGTGTTCTGCTTCTGAGATAAATGAACAGAGAAGTTCTTTTGAAATTCCCTCAGATATTACAATGCCAGTTGGTCATTATCTTGAAGCTGATGCCCAACTAAAAGTCCAGGTGCAGATAGCTTACCCCCTCCATCCTGAAGATAGCAGTATTGAAGGAGATTGTCCTTTTGGTCGCATCATTTATGTCTTTAAGTACAACAATACTCACATCTTAGCTAAACTGACATCTGAAATTCTAAAAATTAATGCAGATGCCTTCCAGCTAAATCATTATCCAGAGAAAACTATTCAAAGGGTCCTATCAGGTCATAAAATAAGTGCTAGAGAAAGAGAGAACAAAAGGCTGAATGTTCTCACTGGATTTCATATGATGGATAAGGCTCTACACCTTTTTGTTCTGGAAGGATTGAAGGATCAAGCAGTCAAAAGACTGTGGACTACAGTGCATATAAAGTAAGAAAGTCATCATTTAAAATTCTCCCACATGTGCACAACATTTACCAATATGCAGCACAGCAAAAATTCCTGAAGATCATACAGACCGATCTGATCTTTTCCAGGTTGGATGGAGATGAGGAGGAACAGGTGACTGTGCTGTATAACTCAGAATTGAGTTTCTCAGAGCGACTATATGACATGCTTGATGTGGGTCTTAGTCCGATTTGCCTTCTGAAGCCACTTGATACCATTATGATGGAGCCTCTTGTATTTATCAGGAATTCGGTTCCTCCTGCCTGTCTTGAAGCCATGAAACGGTATAATTGCAATTACACCCAAAGATCTTCTTTGCCTTACAGGTTCCAGCATAGTCCTTTTTTCTTGCTTTTTTTCTCAGTAAGCTATGCAAGAAAGAACAGTGATTGGTTTAGTAGAGTATTATGGTTTGACTACAATTTCAACATGGTAACAAGTACTTGGATGCAATATACTTCACAAAAAAGAATTTGGTGTGGTATTTGCTAAACCTAGAGGAACAAATGTTGTGAAAAACAGAGATACTGTTCAAGAAAGTTTAAATGTTTGAAACTAACCTTTTAGTATAAGCCACATCCGTCAAGCCAAGAAGCTTCAAGAAGCAGTGCGCTTCAACCTGTTCCCGTCAGCCGACATGGTTCTCAGTTTAAGGAAGGAGTTTGGATCGGATCTTGGGATAGGAGAGCTATGGATGGCAACAGAGTCCCAGAAATCTCAGGATATACCTGATCATCGTAACATTAGAAAGAGAACTCGCACGCCTCTAGACAACTTCAACACAGAGTATTTGCAATGGAAGCAGAATGAGGGCAATAATGTGAAAGACTTCCTTCAGGTAATGAATTACTGCTATGTTTAACAAAAAATGTTTACCATCTTATATAATGGGGAGAAAACTAAAAAAGAAAATGCATTTTTTATTTCAGGCAAATATCGAAGATGTCCATAGGGCAAGTAACAACTTACGAAAGTCAAAGCCTAATGTGCTTTTGCATAATATAACTGACGGTCAGACCACCCATTACCACAATGTTCAAACAATGAACTCTCCAACTCAGGGTGGAGAACTACTCTACAGAGTACTATCAAAGGTTGGCATCAATTTCCATGAAATATATAAAACAACCTCTAAGGCTTTATTTAGCAATGCCAAACTGTAAGTGAAATATGTTCTTTTTCCTCTTTCTAGGACTCCACTTGCATTCGCTTCTCTTACCCAGGTTTTAGGAGCAGCATTGAATCCAACCAGCACCCAAAGCGCCCAGACGATGCTCGGATAGAGGAGCTGAGAACGGTGCTGTTGGGGTCATGCCATACCACCGTTACCCCCATCTGTGTCATGTTTCTCTCTCAGTGCAATGTCAACTTTATGGGCATTCCTGAGAGCTTAAGCAAGAAGATAGAGTTTTACTGATGTTTACCTACCTTGCCCACCTCTTTACAGATCCCCAGAGCTTAAAACAGTATTTAGTTGCAAGTACAGTGACAGGGCTAACGCTGATTGACTCATGGGACACAAAGTGTTATCTAGAAGCATGTGGTTGGCTGAAATTGATTTATCTGCCTTTCAGAGTCTTTAACTTATTGTTCCCTGCTGAATATGAGCATAGCACTCAAAAATGCGAACGTTACAGATGACAGATTGATGTTATCATTAGCAGTTTCTCCCATTTAAGCAACTGTGAATGTGTTATATTTGTGTTTACCCCCTCAAAAGCATTAATTTTTATGCCTATTGATTCACAGTCTTGGAGAGAAAACATTCTCCATGGGAATAAACTGAAGCCAACGCTTTCCAGATCCAGGCTGCCATGGATCTACAGATATCAGGATTTTGAACTTTACTCCAAGCCCCCATTTGGACCAGAGCTCCCCCTGAGCATCCATTTGACTGGTAACTTAATCTTAACATTCTCGTTACAATTAACAAATCATGCTATTTCACATTTGATCATTCTTATTAAATGTCTAATCACCAAATCAGTAAATACATGGACATGAAATATTGATTTAACTAGAAATATTTTTATAATTGTACCTGTATAGTATCTTAAAGCTTCCACTAAAGACAAATAATCAATTAGTGGCCGTTCACACAGAATGTTATTTGCACATAAAAGTTTTACGTAAATATGCGGCTCACGCCTCATGTTCTAAAAAAATTTTTTTTTTTTTTTTACTTTTTTAAAACCTTACCTTAAAATAGCATACCTTAACATTTCTAGAACTTGCATTTTTTTATTCTACTGCCCAGCTGCATCTCACATTTTTAAATGTGCGCCAATAGCCTAGTGGTTAGTGCGGCGACATATGGCGCAAATGCGTTCACGGCGACCCGAGTTTGATTCCCGTCTCGAGGTCCTTTGCTGATCCTGCCCCCCTGTCTCTGCCCAATGCTTTCCTGTCTGCTCTCTTCTGTCCTCTTCAAATAAAGGCACAAAAAGCCCATAAATATAACTTAAAAGAAAAAGAAAAACGTTCCGTGTGAATGTCCCCTTACATTGTAAAATACAATCGATCAAGCAACACTGCAACAACATTACATTAATAGGACTGAAGTTCTTGGATGCCATTTTCACCACAATCGATATGTCAGATGCGTTTGAATGAAACATGAAAAGCTGTGCCGATGCTGAACAAGCGAACTGAAATAGCATTGCCATGGAAGATGGTGAATACAAAATATCGGACCGCTGAATGCAGAGACTAGTGATAGGAAAAAACTTTACACCTTGTTACAAACCAATTGCAAGTCATTATGAAAGTGCAATCTATTAAATGTAATGTACAAAAAATTAAATGCCATTAAATATAAAATTTGTGTTCTTTTATTATTTTGTAGTGCTTGTTTTGTGTTATTAGGCAGGGCTTGGCAAACTAGATTAATTAGCAGCAGTTAAATATCATTCTCCTTTCTCTACACATTAGGGGTGTCGCAGTATACCGGTATTGACGATAACCGTGATATTCAAAGTATGAAATATCGATATCGTGTTAATTTAGGGTGTGACGATATACCGGTATTGACGATAACCACAATATTTAAAATGAATAGGACACTTATGATATCATGACATGTAAATACTCCAGCGGCAGTACCTGGTTGAGCTCGCAGGTGGCAGTATTGCACCTTAACGCTGAAGCCTGTTAAACAAGAAGACGACGCAGCGCGCGCAGCTATTCCGAGCGGGAGATTGAGAAGCTCCTCTGTCCACACCCGAAGCTTGAGTATGGGAGTTTTTTGTTCAAATGATGAACAGCTGAACAGAGCCCCCGTGCAAGAGAAATGTTTTTCTTATTCTGAATGAATCCGCGTTTAGAACGAATGAATCCGAGCTTCGTTCCTGAATGAATCAGTCATTTGAACAAATCGGTTGACTCACTCACTCATTAAGACAGTGACTTGCTGCCACCTACTGGCAGTTTAGTTTAGTTTCATATTTAAGGTACATTTTAATTAAAGTTAAAATTAGAAAAAAAAAATATTTAAATATATAATATTGAATTAAATTTATGTAGACAAATTGTAAATGCGGTGTAAATATATTAATGCCACTTCTCATTCTGTGTCACCTCTGTATTGCAAAGATAGATTTTGTTGATAATGATTTAATTTGACTGGTAACAGCCATAATGTATAGGCTACTATGCTAGTATTCATTTTTAATTCTTCAGGTCTTAAAAAGCCTTGACTTTAAAAAATGTGCAGCAACCCTGAAAGAGAAAAACTAAATATACAAAGTAAAAATTATTTAGACTGATAAATCTGATAAAATTGTGTATTCCAGAAAGCTGTGTAATAAACAGTTATAATCATCAGCATCCTGAATCAATTGATACTAAAGGGACTCATTTTACCTTGCATTTCGCTTAGGAGAGGCTCTCCATGAGGATGCTCAGTACAAGTGGCAGAGGACGATGTTGCTTGGCGAGAGCTCAACAGGAAGCGGAAGACTTCCCGAGTTCAAATGTCACATAAAGAGAGCAGGCCTGGATAAGCTACAAGACATACTGAAGGACAAGCCAATGAAATATTCTCTGAAAAGGCCAGGAATGGCTTTAAAAGTAAAATAAATAAATAACCTATCCTATCTAGAAAATTTCTCAAAATGATATTACTGCAGTAAATAATAATATGCATGAGTCAAATATCATTTTTAAAATTATGTAAGTTTTATTGTTAATATGGATACTGATGTACATATTTTCTTGACAAACTCTCAACAAACATATTTCAGTATGCTTTAAAACAGTTTAAGCTTGCTATTCAACATCTAATCCGTTTTTCCCCTCAGCCCATTCCCGTTATTTCTGTGGTCCGGCCTTCTGAAACGACCGGCTCAGCAGATAGGGAGGCCAATATTCCATTTGGTCCGGGACCTTTTCAGAACCACAGCCTAAGCTGGGACAAAAACGCAATTCCAAGATCCTCATCCCAGTACAGCAAATTCCACTTCCGGTTAGAAATAATCCTTGTGTTTTCTTTTATACCGTTTTAAATGAATATACCACAACTTGGTATATTCAGACCATATGAGAATGGTATACGAGAACCATTCAGACTACTGATATAAACTCACTTCTTGGAAGGGTTTCTGGCACACATTAATGAGAAAAATTTAAACAAATTTTAAACCTTAACCTCACAATGAAACTGCTCTGACATTAACACTTGGATTTTTAACAGAGATTACTGGAGGCAACATTCATTCCTGCACAAGCGAAGTTCTTTACTTTTCACGGATGAAGAGAAAAGCATACACTCCTTCCAGAAACCTGCTGAAGGTCCACAGACGCCTATGAAAAGTGCCCACTTCAAACACAGCAGAAACATTATAGAGATGAGAACCAACAAAGACATCACCTTACATGTACATTAATGGTATTGCTTAGATTTTATATCCTTCAACCAATATTAAGCAGCACTTAGGTGGCACTATGTCATTAGAAAACTGACATAAAAAGAACTAAAACATTATAAAGTGAGGCTCAATCATTACTGCATATTGTGAGAAACAAGTATATTTAATTTAATAACCACAGGAGTTACTCTCACTTCTTTCGGGTTAAACCGAGACACATGGTTGTGGGAAGCCTGTCAGACAACGAGAGCTGTATCAAAAGGTCCTGTCCAGAGGGTGTGAGCAGACGTACGCTCTCTTGGCTAAGACCTCCTGGGCGATCTTCTTTATGTTGGCATCGCTGTTCTCCGGGGAATCTGGAGAGAACACACAACCCAATCATTCACTAAATCTGAACGCTCTGATCTAATGCGTCGCATTGACTGGAGTTATTAGGCGGATGGTAATTGGAACAGCATGAAGAGCGCATACAAGTGTTAGTGACGGACTTATGGTTTGTAAGGTTGTGGAGGAAATTCTACAACATGTGCAAGCGCTTTGTCTTGCTATGCAATAAAACGAGGAGGGCTGGTATCAATTATAGCTGTGCGTTTTACTCACTTTTTTGAAGCTGAGTCAACAAGAAGTTGTTCTTGAAATGAGCATCCTTGCAGAAAGTGTTGGTGAGCAGCACCTGAAAGCCAGCAGAGATTTAACAAGGTCGTTTACATTAACGATTTTGAAATTAACGTGCAAGCAAATTTCCTTGATAATGACGTTTTTGTTGACAAAACTCTGTGACCTTCGAATAAATTTAACAAAAGGAGAATCGACAGAAAGAACATCATGGAATTATGAAATTAATGTTTAAAAGCATATATAACATCCTATAACATTTTATGAGTTGAATAAAGCCAATACAAGCAATCACAGCTTGACCAGTCATTCAACTGTTTCGGTCAATTGTTTCTCTCATGCAAAATCAAAACCGCTCTGCTGCTATGAATTAAAATTCAGCATATTGAAATGCTTCCCGGGACTTCTGAGAAGAAATAATTTTTGTTTTTTCACATAGCAACATCCACAAACAAATAAAATCATCCTTTTAAGTTGAGTACTCTCTCTTTTCAGTTAATGAACCATTTCTTTTTTCTTTTTTTTTCTGCCCTAATCTGTATCCTTCATTTAAATGCTTTGACTGAGCAATGAAAAGAAAAGGGTGAAGTCTCAATACTGGGAATTGATTTACAGGTCCAGGTTACATGCTCCTTCACTTTGGCTGACCTTGTGACCTCAGTGAGGAAGGTTTAAGAGTCTGTTACCTCATGGTCATGGTTGCGCAGGCCGATGCTGATGGAGCGACTGGTGCGGGACAGGACGGCTGTCATGGCGTAGAGGTTAATTAATACATCTGCAACTTTCTTCAGCACTAGCTGCTCCTCAACGATTGTCTGAAACAGAACAAGTTACAAATGAGCTGTGATATCTGTGAGGTCTTTCTATAAGAATCAAAATGCTATGTGAAAAAAAAGTTTTGAAAGAAGTCTCTTATTCTCACCAAGGCTGCATTTGTTTGATCAAAAATACAGTGCGTTCACACCAGACGCGACTTGCGCGAATAAATCGTAGTTGGACGCTTGAACATTTTGAGTTTACTCGCTTCATTCGCGCGTGAAAATCCCTTCACAACAGACACGAATTCGCGTCATGAGAGGGGCTCTCCCGCTCCTTTATGTGTCCCAGACTCTCCCACTGCTTTCTGCACACTTCCTCTGAATAAACACAACTTGTCAGTGGGGAAATAATTGTAAATTACAGCGAATAAGCTCAATTGGTCGTCTTTAGTTGGCTTGTAGTCTTAAATGTATATATAGCTCAAATTGAGTAAAGACCGTTTTTTACAACTTATCAGACTGTCCGACCTCCTCACTCACTTTCTTTCAAACACGATCCTTTTTATTTCTGTTTCTATAAATGTATGAAGATGTACAGCGACGATGATTCTGTCCTCCATTGTTGTTTCGAATTTCTGCCTCAGCTCGCTACGTCACGTCACTACTAGAGCAAGCTCCTGATTGGTTAACGCGGCGCGGAAATAGAGGGTATGCACGTGACGTCACCGTCGACCGTTACGACTGCGGTCACGCCGCTGAGTGGCAAAAGACTGAGCGGCAGCATTGGTTTTCAGCGTGAATATCGCGAAAAATACACAAAACACGTCCAAAATGGAAAAGAGCTTTGCGACTGACTGTATAAATAGCTTTGACACAAAACCTGAGGTATATATTTAAAAACTTGCGAAAGCTACAGAAAAAAAAAAAAAGCAAATGGATTACTGCAATTCACAGAAACAGCTCGACTCCAGCAGAGAAACATGGATTTGCAGTTATCATTTTGTGTCAAATTGTTGTATTTTGAGGTAAAATTATACCGTATATATTGTATTGTTATATATTATGTTGACAACTCATTAATTAAATATTTACCATCTTATATTCTGCATAATTGGGTGTTTTTAAATAAACAACACTGACAAAAACTATACTATAAAACTATATATATTTTAGGGCTGGACAATATGACGATATAACATTGATATAAGTGATTACGCGGATTTAAACCTACCTATATTGTAGTTATATAAAGCGTTCACAGGCAGATTTGCTTTATATATCCCCACCGTCAAATCAGGCACATATAAATATCAGGAAACACGACTCCTGGCTGCATGTCAATATCCATGGATTAGGTTTATTTGACAAGTTGTAAGGAACACTTTTGAGCCCAACCTTTAGTGTAATTCGTTAGTTTTACTCGCGTTTTCGCAGTTTCCCCTATTAAATCCAGTCACGCAGCAGGTTCTTTTACCACTCAGTCCAACTGAGGGAACGCGTTTTCGGCGGGAAAGTTCAGATTTTTCAACTTGCGCGAATCACGCGTTAAGCGCGTCAAACGCCCGAATCGCTCAATTCGCGCCGCAGGATGTCAATTCGCGTCTTTGCATTGACTTAACATGTAAATCACTCGCTCTTACCGCTTCATTCGCGTCCGGTGTGAACGCACCATTATATTGTGAAATATTATTACAATTTAAAATAACTGTTTTCTATTTGAATATATTTTTAAATGCCTTTTATTCCTGTGATGTCAAAGTTGAACTTTCAGCATCATTACTCCAGTCTTCTTCAGAGTCACATGATCCTTCAGAAATCAGCAGATCAGCATATTAGAATGATTTCTGAAGGATCATGTGACACTGAAGACTGGAGTAATGATGCTGAAAATTCAGCTTTGATCACAGGAATAAATTACTTTGTCAAATATATTTAAATAGTACACAGGAAACATTTCTGAAAACAGTTGCGCTTAATATTTTTGTGGAAACTGATGAATAGAAAGAACAGCATTTATTTGAAATATTTTTTGTAACATTATGTCTCATGTGATAAATGTAATGCATCTTTGCTGAATTAAAGTATTAATTTCTTTAAAAATAAGCAAGTAATATTTTACTGATCCCCAAACTTTTGAACGGCACTTTACTAAATTTATCAAGTTTCTCATGATTTTAAAAAACATTTTTGAGCCAAAAGTTTATGCTTTGTAGATAAATATAAAATCTTTTTTTATATATACATTTATTTACAAAAAAAAAAAGGTTTGATTTTTTAAATTTATTTTTAGTCACTATATTTGCTGTTGCTTTCATTTGTGTCATTTCATAATTTTAATTACAATGAACAATAACATTTAGAAAATAAAAAGAGTACTCCAACCTGTGACCTGTAGTGTATCAAGTAAAATGTTAATAATACACATGTGAGCACAGATTTGTCTGCATCTAGAATTGATCAGTGTCTGAATAACATATTTCAAGATGTTTCAGTTGATCTAGGTCATTCAAAGTAGGACAAATCAAGGCCGTCCTTACGGTAATACCCATAAAGAGACAAGACGTGCCTGCCTTTCTACAGTTCGTATTTCACACAGCAAGTAGGCAAAAACTCTGTGGTGGGGGGATTTATTCCTTTAAACGTTTCCTGCAAATGAGAATGAATGAAGATGAAATGTGGTGCGCTCCAACAGAAAAAACAGCGCGTGGAAATCTGAAGCACTTCCAGGCTGCTCTCTTGTGACTGCAGTCTGATTACAATAGCACGGCCACACAGACGTTCATTCAGAAAAGAGAGAGTGAGGCCAGCTGTGTCACACATGAACATTACCTCAGCCCAACAGGAAAGAAGGGACCAGAGACGAGGTCCCAGCAGCGCTAACGGCCCACGCTAATTGCCTTGTGCGTTACGATAGCAACCGAAAGAAATAACACGCCTGTACATTCAACGAATGGTCATTTTTTTATTTTCTGGCAGCATCTGAGGAATGTGGACAAACTCAGATTAAAAACTGATGGTGGGGAAAATGTGAGATTGATGGGAATGGTGACTTTGAGGCTTGGTTTAGCTATAAATATAGCATAGTTTTTATGCAGAAAGAGTTTTGCTTTAGCATAACATCATCTAGAGTCTGATTAAAAATAAATAAAAATTGTGAACACTGAAGTAAAAAATTAATAAAATTCAGTAAAATTATACAATAAATAATAATAATTTCTTTGATCTAAAATCAAACCAGCTGCAAAGCTTCAAAATAATGTAATAACTAATAAATGAAATAGTTTCATGCTAAACCTTACCTTTCCGTATCGGTACAGTAAGCTTTCCACAGTAGAGCCGAAGAGTGCAGCGTTCTGCTCGAACATTTTGGCGCTCTCCTGTGGGAGAAAGATGACATCATCACTTCACTGAGAACAAGCTGGGTTCAATTACTCGACCACACGTGTTTTAAGGAGAGATCAGAAGAAAGGATTCCGCCTGATGAAATGTCACTGGCAGGAGAACTGGACGAGATCAGATGTGAGGGTGACGGGACTTTTACTGGACATCCCTGAGCTGCTGTTAATATTACCATGACGTAGTACGTACATTCAAATTTATGACCACTGGTGTTATTTTACTATATATAATTGCTGATTACAGTCATATAGAGCACAAGTAGCTTCTGTACCGTCAGACTGGGGTGCACAACACCATCTTTGCCGGTCAGTCCAAAGTCCACCGTTTTCACCACCGAGTCCTTCAATTTCTTTCCCAGAATCTCAAACACCACCCCCACATTTCCCTTCTTCATCTCCCTGCGAGAAGACATTATCACGTGTTAAAAAAATGCAGCTTACTCTTAAATAGTAATTAATCATGAAGGATGACAAATTATAAATGTATATATTTCTTACATACTTTATTTTTCCTGTTAGTATTTTGCCAGCATACTGCATTCCTGTAAGTGCGACGTACATCCTCAAAATCTCATTAGTGCCCTAAAAACAGAGTGAAAAAGAGAAAAGAAACAGTATTATATAATGCATTTCTCATTTAATTGTTTTTGCACATTCATGCTGGAACCTTGGGTTTGTCAACATGCCCCCTGGTGGTCAAAATCATTTATTTCTAATTTTTATGAACTAAAAATTTGATTATATTATTACACAAATTAAAGCTACCATTTATTTATTTTTTTTAAATGTAATAATAACATGATGCACCAATTATTTAAATCTAATTAATAGCAGATAATTACATATAATAATAATAATTGATGAGAAAAACAAGCCTCGAGTTAAACTGATCCCTGCTTTAAAGGTTTAATATTAATAGTAAAATAACAAAATAATTGCTTTTAGTCTATTTTTTGGCCACTATTTCATGTACATTTGCATATGCCAGCCCATGTTCAAGGCATTACACAAGGGCAGGACGTCTGGATCTGCGCACAGCTGAATCATCAGACTAGGTAAGCAAGCAAGAACAACAGCGAAAAATGGCAGATGGAGCAATAATAACTGACATGATCCATGATATCATGATATTTGTAAATTGTCTTTCTAAATGTTTTGTTAGCATGTTGCTAATGTACTGTTAAATGTGGTTAAAGTTACCATCATTTATTACTGTATTCACGGAGACATCGCTATTTTCATTTTTAAACACTTGCAGTCTGTATAATTCATAAACACAACTTCATTCTTTATAAATCTCTCCAACAGTGTAGCATTAGCAGTTAGCCACGGAGCACAGCCTCAAATTCATTCAGAATCAAATGTAAACAATATAACAGTATACAATACTCACATAATCCGACGCATGCATGCCGCATGCATGACGAACACTTCGTAAAGATCCATTTGAGGGTTATATTAGCTGTGTAAACTTTGTTTAGACACTGTTTAAGGCAAGCGCGAGCTCCGTGGGCGGAGAGCACGAGATTTAAAGGGGCCGCACAGCCTAAATCGGCTCATATTTAATGATGCCCCAAAATAGGCAGATAAAAAAATTAATAAAAAAAAATCTATGGGGTATTTTGAGCTGAAACTTCACAGACACATTCAGGGGACACCTTAGACTTATATTACATCTTGTAAAAAAATGTTCGATGGCACCTTTAAATAAACGCTGTTCTTTTGAACTTTCTATTCATCAAAGAATCATGAAAAAAAAATCCCACAAAAATATTACTGTATTTTTGATCAAATAAATGCAGTCTCGGTGAGCATAAGAGACTTCTTTCAAAAACACTGTACAAAAATGTACAGACCCCAAAGTTCTGAAACATACATTAAAAGCACATAAAGTGATTTTGTGAATTTGATTTCACAGCACCTGTACTTCACAAGTCTGAGCTTGTCACAAATTTCGATATAAATAGTTTCTCAAGCGCTGAGCTAACAAACACAGCTCTGCTTCCATTTCAGGTCAGTATAACACACATATTACAGCTGTAACCATGTTCTTCTGTACCTCAAATATCTGGAGGATACGGCAGTCCCTGAGGTAGCGCTCATAGGGGTAGTTCTTGGTGAAGCCCAGGCCTCCTAAAACCTGCAGGGCTTCGCTCACGCAGATCCAGCTGCCCTCAGAGCTGAAGACCTGTAAAATCACCACTGAGAGTCATCTGATGATAACAGGAGCAGCTCCAGTGTGTTGCTTTTCATTTATAATTTTAAGTGATTTCAAGTCTCTTTACCTTGACCATAGCGGCCTCCAGAGAGCAGTCTGGGACTCCAGGTCGGTCCATCATTCCAGCAGTGAGATAAGCCATGCTCTCCATCACAAATGCATTTATGGCCATGGTAGCAAACTTATCCTGTGCCCAAGTAAAATAAAAAACATATGCGAAATATATAAATATTTGTACATAAAATGTACAAATATCAAACTTTAAGAGTCCAATTTGTGTTTGTTTGTGTGTGTTTATTGTGTGTGTGTGTGTGTTGAATGTGTCCGCATCAGTCGGTCCGCTGCGGCAGGATGTTGTATCCCACTAAATTTATGTTTAATAAAGAAAACAAATTTAACATAATCATTTAATATGACTAAAAACATCATATGTACCTGAATCATTCCAAACTCAGAAAGGCTCCTGTTGAATTGTTTTCTCGTGCCTGCATATTCTGATGTCAACTCTGGAAACACAGGGCATGTAAATTAATTTAAACTGATTTTAACTCAAAGGACGTGTTGTGAATTTTCAATGAATCATGTTCTCACCAATCAGCTTCTTGATCACCCCTGCACCTGCACTGCCCATGCTGAAGCGGCCATTATTCAGAATGTTCATGGCGACCTAAAGAAGACGACACATGTCACGTGTCAATGCAACATCATGCTATCAGAGTGTTATTAAATGTGCTGGGCTGTGTGTTTGGATCACCTTAAAACCACCACCGACTTCACCAATAACATTCTCGATTGGCACCTTGGTGTCTTCAAATGAGATCTCACAAGCTGTGAAAAGTACAAATATTAAATGAATGTGCAAAAAAGGGGCCCATTTAACTTCATTCATTGAAAAAGTAAAGTATGGGATTACTCTGAATTTTTTCTGTAATCTAATTACAGTTACTTCTGATGTAATTTCATTAAATACTGTATAAACTATAGAACAATTTTATATAAAACTATAGTGGATTTAAGATCGAAATTAAACGTTTGTATGTTTTTAATGTAACCTTCTCCCTTTAAATACTTTGGTCAGTTCAAGAATAATTTATGCAATTTTATATTATTTATTTAAAAGAATTAAAAGAGCAGTTTCATGTCTATCCTTGTAATGTTCAACTGCTCGAGGTTGATATGGGATTTAGAAAGTAATTAGTAATAAATAATTCAATACTTTTTAGTGAAAATAGTTACATTGTATTAAAGGTGCCCTAGAATTAAAAATTGAATTTATCTTGGCATAGTTGAATAACAAGAGTTCAGTACATGGAAACGACATACAGTGAGTCTCAAACTCCATTGTTTCCTCCTTCTTATATAAATCTCATTTGTTTAAAAGACCTCTGAAGAACAGGCGAATCTCAACATAACACGCCCCCAATATTTGCATATGCCAGCCCATGTTCAAGTATTAGACAAGGGCAGCCAGTATTAACGTCTGGATGTGCACAGCCGAATCATCATTCTAGGTAAGCAAGCAAGGACAATAGTGAAAAATGGCAGATGGAGCGATAATAACTGACATGATTCATGATAACATGATATTTTTAGTGATATTTGTAAATTGTCTTTCTAAATGTTTTGTTAGCATGTTGCTAATGTACTGTTAAATGTGGTTAAAGTTACCATCTTTTCTTATTGTATTCACTGAGAGACAAGAGAGCCATTGCTATTTTCATTATTAAACACTTACAGTCTGTATAATTCATAAACACAACTTCATTCTTTCTAAATCTCTCTAATAGTGTGTAATGTTAGCTTTAGCTACGGAGCACTATCAAACTCATTCAGAATCAAATATAAACATCCAAATAAATACCATACTTACGCGATTAGACATGTTGCATGACGAACACTTTGTAAAGATCCATTTTGAGGGTTATATTAGCTGTGTAAACTTTGTTTATGCAATGATAGAGTCGAGAGCTCGGGAGGGGGCGGAGAGCGCGAGCAATTAAAGGGGCCGCAGCCTGAATCGGCGCATTTCTAATTATGCCCCAAAATAGGCAATTAAAAAAATTAATTAAAAAAAAAATCTATGGGGTATTTTGAGCTGAAACTTCACAGACACATTCAGGGGACACCTTAGACTTATATTACAGCTTGTAAAAAAAACGTTTGATGGCATCTTTAATAGCTAGTAATTATATAATATACACACAGTAATATTCAAAAGTTTGGGGTTGATAAGTTTAATGTTTTTTTTTTAAAGAAGTCTCTTATGCTTATACTTTTTTAGAGTAACTTACCCAATATTATATTATATTATATTATATTATATATATATATATATATTATATATATATATATATATACACATACACACAAACATTATTGTATATATCTCAAGTTTGGGGTTGATAAGATTTTTAATGTTTTTGAAAGAAGTCTCTTATGCTGCATTTATTTGAATGCAAAAACTATAAAAACTGTAATAATGTGAAAAATTTTATAACAGAATATAACAGAAAAGTAGGTGAAATTAATATAACAGAAAAGTAGGTGAAAGTTCAAACTCACTGTTTGAGCCTCTGATGCCCAGTTTGTCTTCAGGTTTGCCGCTGGTGACACCACCGAATTCCCGCTCTACGATGAAAGCTGTGATCTTATCTTTCTTTTGACCATCTTTGTCAACAACTTCAGTTCTGGCAAACACGGTCATGATGTCTGCCCATCCGCCATTGGAAATCCAAAACTTTAGAGCAAACATCAACATTTAATGGAAATACAGCCAGTGAAGAGATTTTTGACTAAACCAGACAGAATGATTTGATTGAAGCAGTCACCTTTGTGCCATTGAGCAAGAAGTGCTTCCCATCTTCTGTCAGCGTGGCCCGTGTCTGTATAGATGCAGCATCACTGCCGCTAAGACACGAGATTTCATTTTAAAATCATAATCATAACAGATTTGAAAAAGGATCAGTTCTAAATCTTAGATGAAATACAGTACCTTCCAGGTTCAGTGAGGCAGAAAGCTGCAATATGCTCTCCTGTTGCTAGTTTGGGCAGGTATTTTGCTTTCTGAGCGTCATTTCCAGCAATCAAAATTCCCTGAAATGCAGCAGCCATGTAATGTAACTTGTCTTTAAAATATCAAACGACATAGTAATTAATATAGGACCCACAATCCAACATCGTAAGTCGTTCGCTCACCTTCAGGCCAATGGCTTGATGTGCTGCAAGCGTGACCGCAATAGACCCATCTAAAGACGTGATCTCTCCTAACCTGGCATACATGGTGTTTGAGAGGCCCAGACCGCCTGGAGGAAACAGGCAAACAAGCAGATGAAACTCTCTGACAGTATATTAGAAATGATCCCTCATATGAGGTCAAAGGTCAGTCTCACCATATTCTTCAGGTATCTGGATTCCAAACAGCCCCAGTTCCTTCAGCCCATTCAAAGTCTCAGGAGGAATTACAGCCTCATGGTCAATCTTACTAGAATCAACTAGAGGTGATATATGCACAAATACAGGAGAAAAGGACATTTCTTAATCATTTGTATGAATCCAGGAAACTGCAAAAGCTGAGATCAGGTATTTTATATATAAAATTTGAAAATCTTAAACTTTTTAATTTTCGTTGTACAAATGGAAGATCTCTTTGCTTCCACTGAAGCAAAAAAAATTATGTTTGTTAAAGCATTAGTCCACTTTCAAATAAACTTTTCCTGATAATTTACTCACCCCCATGTCATCCAAGATGTTCATGTCTTTCTTTCGTCAGTCGAAAAGAAATGAAGGTTTTTGATGAAAACATTCCAGGATTTTTCTCCTTATAGTGGACTTCAATGGCCTCCAGACGGTTGAAGGTCAAAATTACAGTTTCAGTGCAGCTTCAAAGGGCTTTAAATGATACCAGACGAGGAATAAGGGTCTTATCTAGCGAAACGATCAGTCATTTTCAGAAAAAAATGTAAATGTATACGATTTATAAACACAAATGATCGCCTTGCACATGCTTCCGCTTTCTTCAAAAAACTTACGCCGTATGTCCTACGCCTTCCCTATTCTACTTACGGAACGAATGTGGTGCCAGTTTCGTTTTTTCTGTAAGTAGAATAGGCAAGGCATTTTGAAGAATACGGAAAGCGGAAGCACGTGCAAGGCGACCATTTGTGTTTATAAAGCATATACAGTTGTATTTATGTAGAAAATGACCGATCGTTTCGCTAGATAAGACCCTTATTCCTCATCTGGTATCGTTTAAAGCCCTTTGAAGCTGCACTGAAACCGTAATTTTGACCTTCAACCGTCTGGAGTCCATTGAAGTCCACTATAAGGGGAAAAATCCTGGAATGTTTTCATCAAAAACCTTAATTTCTTTTCGACTGAAGAAAGAAAGACATGGACATCTTGGATGACATGGGGGAGAGTAAATTATCAGGAAATTTTATTTGAAAGTGGACTAATCCTTTAGCATTATTAAAAAAATATATTCACTCTTATTTCTATCTCTAATATGTCAAAAATGCAAAACGTTTCTTGTTAGACCGCTGAGGCAGACCAGCCTAAAAATGTAACTTTTACAAACTTTTTTTTGTCATCCTAACAACAGAACTGTGTATAATGGAGTACAAAATCATCAATATCATCAAATATTAGGGGGACAATTTGGTTATTTCTAATATTTCTAATATCTTGTCCCCCTTAATATCTTATTGTGGTTACGGCCCTGCTTTGTTATGACAAATGCTGTTTTATATTGGAAAAATTGCACATTTTCACAAGTGGACTCCACTGTATTTTTGAAATATCATAGTATGTAATCCAACTTACAGGAGGCACACAATAAATAGACAAAAACACAATATATGCTTGCTTTGTACCCACCATCTTCACTGAAAAATTTCTCCACAGGCTGAACAAGTTGGTTTATCTCCTCCAGTTCTTCATTGCTGATTTCTGGGTAGGGAAAAACTTCAGCCTGAAAGATGTATGCATATATTTATTTATGTAAAATTACTGTCTTTTACAGAATTTTTTTTTTTTTACAGAATAATGATTATTTAACGAAGAATATTACTAACATTATTGTCGCCATTATATATATATGGTCATATTTAAATAGATATGTCAGTTATGTAAATCATAGTAAAACAACAAATTATTCCGCATTTTGTTTACATTACCTTGTTTACTTTGCCCAAGAACAGATCTTTAGCATATGCCAAACTCCTCGCACTGGATCTAACGGAGCGTCGCGATTGAAAGTGATGCAGACAATCTCCTGTTTGCGCGACTCGTGCAGCGAACACACTTCTCCCAAGCTTGACAGTATTTGTCAAAAGAGTAAATTTGTTCAGACTCATCTTCAACGTAGATACTCACCCCGATCACCTTACGACTGGCTGAAACACCTTTCACCCATTTTCGTCTCACATTGATGACGACACGAGTCTACTAGGGTGCAGTTCTTTTCATGCCCTGCAGATGTCAGTGTTTAGCTGCAATACACATATTGCTATTCATTTCAATGCTGATTGAAAACATCGATCGTGAATTCTTACTTGTCACCGATTGCTGATTTATTAGTCACAATTGTTGCTCAGATTTATATGGATTCCTGCGTTCAGATATTATAAAAGGAAACAGTAATTAGTAGTTCAGCGGTTTTCTTTCGTTGCAGGCCTTCTTTGGGCAGCGATGCCGCCGTTAGTGTTGACAATGAGGATTTAACTCTCAAAGCTGCTCTATTTATAGCCTACAGCAAGCCAGACAGACACAGACAAAAAGGGCACTGAGTCCCTTTCTCACCACCTGTCTGTAGGTCACACATGCATAGGAAACAGTTTATCCAGACATTCACAACTGAGCTGCTGTGCAGTTTCTTCTCGAGGCTTTCAGCCTTATCTTTATTACAAATACTACTACCATTCAAGTAGGGTTGGTGAATTTTTAAATGTTTTTTTTTTTTTTTTTTTAATATCATGCTCACCAAGGCTGGATTTATTTGATAAAAAAATACAGTAAAACGGTAAAATTTTGAAATATTATGACTATTTCAAATAACTATTTTCTATTTCAATATATTTATTGAATCATTTATTCCGGTGATGCAAATGGCTGAATTTTCAGCATCATTATTCCAGTCTTCAGTGTCACATGATCCTTCAGAGATCATTCTAATATGCTGATTTGGTGAAACATTTCTTATTATTATCAATGTTGAAATCAGTTGTTTTTGTAGAAACCATAATATTCAATTCAATTCACATTTATTTGTATAGCGCTTTTCACGATACATATCGTTTCAAAGCAGCTTTACAGAGAATGCATGTCAACATTACAATTTAGAGAATGCAGTTAGTTAATAATGTAATAATTTAGGCAATTAATTTACAATCACTGTTAGCAGTTTAATTGAAGCTAGAAGCAATGAGCTCCTGGAAATAATCAATTACATATTAACAATAATTAGGATATATAGAAATTTTGGGAATGTGCAAGTTGATCCAGATGTTGCGTCATCTGAAGTCCTCGCAGGAGTTGGCGCCGTCTCTTCATTTCAAAAGAACAGCATTCATTTGAAATATAAATCTTTTGTAATATCATAAATGTCTTTAATAACTTTGTTCAGCAAGGACACATTGATAATCTAAAAAAAAGAGATTTTTTTATACGTTTTTAAAATAAATTTTCAAAGCGTTTGTGTGATGTCTCGGCTCTTTAATGTCTAATTCAGACCTCATATGGATGGTTGCGTATAATGGAAGATTTCTTTGACATTCAAATTCCAGTACTTACCTTGAGTTTGACGTTCACAATAAGAAAGATATTAAAAAACTCAAGCTCATAAAAGCTTTTAAAGAGTACCGAGAAGACTAATAGACTACCAGCTATTCATAGAATGCTTCAGAAAGAAATTTATAACTAAAAATATGTCAGAATGATAAAGACTATTGCAAAAATTCTTCTGAGAACCACCAAGCCTTACAGAAAATCAGTTACGCGATGACCTTGCTGACTCAAATGTACTGTATGTTGAATTCGACAAGAGTTTTGAAGGCTATTTCTCATGCTTCATATCTAACATCTACAAGAGTTTATTAAAGGTGCCCTCGAATGAAAAATTGAATTTATCTTGGCATAGTTAAATAACAAGAGTTCAGTACATGGAAATGACATACAGTGAGTCTCAAACTCCATTGTTTCCTCCTTCTTGTATAAATCTCATTTGTTTAAAAGACCTCCGAAGAACAGGCGAATCTCAACATAACACCGACTGTTACGTAACAGTCGGGGTGTACGCCCCCAATATTTGCATATGCCAGCCCATGTTCCCAACATTATAAAAGGCATTAGACAAGGGCAGCCAGTATTAACGTCTGGAGCAGCACAGTCGAATGATCAGACTAGGTAAGCAAGCAAGGACAATAGCGAAAAATGGCAGATGGAGCAATAATAACTGACATGATCCATGATATCATGATATTTTTAGTGATATTTGTAAACTGTCTTTCTAAATGTTTCGTTAGCATGTTGCTAATGTACTGTTAAATGTGGTTAAAGTTCCTATCGTTTCTTACTGTATTCACGGAGACAAGAGCCGTCACTATTTTCATTTTTAAACACTTGCAGTCTGTATAATTCATAAACACAACTTCATTCTTTATAAATCTCTCCAACAGTGTAGCATTAGCCGTTAGCCACGGAGCACTATCAAACTCATTCAAAATCAGAAGTAAACAATATAACAGTATATAATACTCACATAATCCGATGCATGCATGCCGCATGCATGACGAACACTTTGTAAAGATCCATTCTGAGGGTTATATTAGCTGTGTGAACTTTGTTAAGGCACTGTTCAAGGCAAGCGCGAGCTCTGTGGGCGGAGAGCACGGGATTTAAAGGGGCCACAGCATAAAATCGGCGCGTTTATAATGATGCCCCAAAATAGGCAGTTAAAAAAAATTAATTTAAAAAAATCTATGGGGTATTTTGAGCTGAAACTTCACAGACACATTCAGGGGACACCTTAGACTTATATTACATCTTTTAAAAACATAATCTAGGGCACCTTTAACAAGATGGTTCTTGAGATCCATCAAAAATGCACTGAAAATGATTTACTTCAATGTAATGTGTGCTTTAATGCAGAACAATACAAGTTCATGGTATATTGTTTTATTTCATGTTCTCAACATGGTCACAGTTATAGTTAAACATCAATAGGGTCTCGTCATCTACTTAGAAACAGAATGCATATTAAAACCATAGTTCTCCTCTCCTCATTTGGAAGTAAAAAAAAGAAGAAAAAAACAGAAATGTATGTTTGAGTGGACGCACATGAAAGGCGGTGAGAGTCATGTAACAGTCGGCTTATTAAAGAAGATCCTATGACAAATTCAAATAAGTACATTTGGTAGCAGAAGCAGTGTCATGTTAATATGAGTCTCTTCAAGGTGGAAAAGGACTACACCGTCAATGCGATGGCTGAGCGAAAAACAAAAAAGTATAATACAGTCTATGTACACAGCCATCCAGAAACCCCCTACACTTACACTTTCCCTTTATCATCCATATTAGATTTCTATATATGATATGCATTTTTTTTCTAATTTCTCACATTGGTTTTATGATATATATATATATACAGCGACAGGCTTTTTATAGAAGTGTAATGATCTTTTCAGGGAGTAAACAAGTGATACACATGCCGAGAAGTGGCACAGAATAAAATGCAACAGCAAGCCAACAAACAAAACAGAAACAAACAATAAAACCAATCGAACAAACAAAAATGAGAAAGAGCATAATAAAAAGAAAGCACAATTCTTCATTTTTAAATAAGCTCACATTTCAACCAGAGGTGCTAGGCATCAGCTGCATGCAAAGCTTTGTGATGTTTTGACTTGACCGTCCAGTACTATACAGTACAAAGCTGAAGCACCACAATACATTTACAAATACACTGCACTGAAATCCATAAAAACATTCAACTCAGAAGGTGAAAAAACCTAAAAAAAAAATAAAATAAAAAAAAACATATAAAAAGACTCAGTTCTCTGAATTTACGCTCAGAAATGGCTTCGGGTGATCGCATTCATACACAGAGACGGTCTGATTAATGTTGTGTTGTACAAATTACTGGCCTCAGTGCATCTTGGGAACAAGCCAGGTGTTATGAAGTCTGATAATGACATAGACACGGATTTATTATCCATTATCCGTAAGCTTTTATTACTACACTGACGTGCCCTTGCGGCTAATATTTTCGTTTATAAACTATTGGATGATCAGTGTTTGATTTTTAAGCCCTGATAAACAAACGGATGTCTCCTAATTGATTCTATTTCGGTACGAAACAGGATAAAGACATTTCGAATGAAGAGAAGTCTACAGATTTTAATATGTTCATCATCATCATCATCATCATCATCACTCATTTAACAACGGTCAACTGTAACACTGATAATATCTCTGGAAATATGCAATATCTAGAGAATCTTTTGTACAATATACATGCAAGAGTACTTTAGTTGACATTCCTGACAGTATGTTGCAGGTAAAACAGAGACGAGGGAGAAGAAGTTGTCGATGTGGGCGAGAAACAATATGGGGTCAGATGTATATGTTGTTAGAAATATGATATAACAAAAACAAACCAACCAACCAACCAACCAATTGGTTGAAATTCTGAATTTACAAAACCGAAACATACATATTGCACATGATTAGTTTAAAAAAAAACAAACAAACAAAATTAGAAAAAAGAGAAACAATGCACAGCAAATGTCGTAAATGCTGACACTGGTTTTCAGTTGTGATTTCTGTACATTAAGTGAGTATTTACAAAGACAAGTGCTGTTCAGAAGCTCTGTGCTTGAGTTAAAAGAGCGTCGACACACAAACGAATACATCGAATCACAGCTCTGTCACCATTTACCTACTTACAGTATAAAACAAGTCAAAAAGTGAACCGAGAGAGGGGATATGCGTGAAAAAAAAACATGTCCAAATCCGTTCTGAGTGAGAACACATCCATCCGACCCACTGCTACATATTATATGCAGTTTACATTACGTTAGATTACATTACATTAGCTGTGTTTCTGAGCAAGTGAAAGGCATTCTCACAGGAGGACAGAAGAATATGTATCAAATCTACTTCATTTCCACACAGAAGAGGGCACACGCTCAGCCTGCTGAGAAAAATCTACATCTCTGCACAAACTAAGCTCTGAAATACGGGGAGAGAATGGATCAGCTTTTAAGTGCAGCCTGCTTTCCTCCGACACTACCGCTAATGTTAGACGTCAAAATAGCCTTTTCATCGCAACCGGCTTTACCATAAACATCTTCAAATGTACATTTGTTTCATATTGTTTTATTCATCACTAAAAAAATAGTTAAAAAAATAAAACCATGTTGCAGCAGTGGCCGGGACCGACAAGTCGAGGCCGTGGAGGATCCGTCAGTGTTCCCCCCCCCCTTCCCACAATCCCTGTGATTGGTTAGCGCTACGTAGATCCCAAAGGAGGTGGAACAGACACAAGCCGGAGATTCCGGGAGAATCTTCCAACTCCAAGGCAACCAATAATTTCCACGTTGTTCAATTGGCCACCTACTGAGTTCAGTATCAGTGAAAACTAGTAACTCCTACGTCGTGAGTACACAGAGAATACTGAGATTTTAATCTGAGGCTTCGGATCGTCTTTGTTCTATACCAATAATAACAATAGTTGCTAATATTATTATTATTATTATTATTTTACAAAATACTATATGCACGACATACACAAAGCAAATCTTTTTTCTTTTCTTTTTTCACTGCTTTTTAATAATTGGCACGTTATAGTCCCCTAACTATATCACAGAAATGTGTGGTCTACAGCTACATTAAATACTGGAACACCACTCGTTGTGACTGACTTCGACAGGCCGATCTCTCAAACCGTTCTTCTAGCAAAAACATAGTTTCTGCAAACTAATAAGCAGGCTATTTGTTAATGCATTTAGGTAATTAAGTACAAGAAAACAGTTGCCACGGTCTTTTGAGCATGCTTTTGCTTCACCGCCAAAGTCGAGAGGGTTGAAAGTCTCTAAAATGGAGCAGCAGCAGCAGCAGCAGCAGCTTTGTCTGGGGCTCTACAGCTTGAGCAATGACTGGTAAGAACTGATGATTTGAGTTCTAGCCGCCCCAGAAGGCCGGTGCTACACATTGTGGCTCCCTTTTCTCTGAGGAAACGGGATGAGTTGAAACGTGAGTCAAAGGTGCCCTTTTGTTCATGTCCCAGTAGGCAGCAACAATCCGTTGCACGTTACAATCTAAACAGAGGCCCAACGGTCACCCTGCCAAAAACGGTCCCGTTCTGAGGAGAGAGTTTATGGAAAGGCTCAAACCACAGTGCTGATGCCGCTGTGTTTGGGCTTGGTGCTGCCGGCCGCCGGAGGAGGAGCCGGAGGCTGGCTGTGGTGGTGAGGCGCATGCTGGGAGTGGGAGGGGTGCGACGGGTGCGGCCCGTGGCCGTGGGGACCGTGCGAGTGGCTGTGAGAGGAAGAGGGGCCGGGCGGGGGTGGTACTGGTGGGGCGGGTGTTGAATGTGCGCCGGGGGTGGTAGTGATGGTGGTGGTGGTACGGAGGGGGATTCTGCATGTGGCAAAACTGAGCGTGGTGGGGGTGCATCTGGGCTTGGGTCTCGGTGATGGTGACGCCGTCGCGGGCCGTGTGGTGCAGGTTGGTAGGGTGCGGGGTGTGAGAGATGAGTGTCGGGTGAGCGGGGTGGGAGGACTGGGGAGGCAGAGAGGGCGACTTGCCCCGCTTGGTGCCGAATAGGGAGCCAAGGAGAGAGGAGGAGTTGGGGATGGACTGCTGGCGGGAGGGGCAGTCGCGGCTGGAAGGGGCTCGGCGCCGTATGTGGGGGCTGCTAATGATGGACCCCTGCAGGAGGACGAGGGAGAGAGAAGAACGGAGAAGTTAAACACAAGACGTGTACAGCATGCTCAATGAGTCAAGAGCACAGTTCCATTTATTAATATTCCGCATTCTGAATTTTTAAATGTGTAATTATCAGGGTTGGGAACCAATCCATTTTTCCATTTAAAAGAAATAAACAAACAAACACCACCAATGATTTTCATGTTAACGGTTCTAGAACGTTCATATCTTTGGACCAGCATAGTCCAGTTCATTAACAAATGACTCTTATAAGCCAGTTCATTTTAATAAATCATTAAAATGACTCACAAATGAGTTCTGGACTCATGAGGTATTGGTTTTAATCAGTGTAATGGCTCACTCGCTAAATAAATCGATTTGATTCTTGAACTGAAGTCATTACTTTTGTCATGCCCAAATCAAGAAGAACCACAAACTGTTACTGTGACGCTTAAATCAATGGAGATGTAGACAAGTTGTGCAATGTGTAAAGACACGTTCAAAACAGAGCTTTGACATAATAAATTGTACTTTAATTATTCATAAAAAGTATTAAAATGTAACTAAAAACATTTATTGAAAAAAAGGACCAAATTTTGATTGTTATTGCAATCAATAAGGAAATTGAACCATCCAGTAGAATCAGATTCAAAATAAGTGTAATTCAGTTGAATTCTTAATGATTCCCATCCCTAGTAATTAAATATTTAATATATTTAAAAGTCATAGAACATAAATACACAACAGTTCAAACGTTTGGGGTCTGTAAGATGTTTTAAATGCTTTCAAGTCTCTTATGCTCACCAAGGCTGAATTTATTTGACCAAAAATAAAGTAAAAACAGTTATTTTGTGAAATATTATTACAATTTTAAATAACCGTTTTATACATTTTAAAATGTAATTTGTTTCTGTGATTTGTTCAAAGCTGAATTTTCAGCATCATTACTCCTACAACGTGGATTCCTTCAGAAATCATTCTAATATGCTGATTTGGTTCTCAAGAAACATTTCTTCTTATTATTATTATTTCTTATTATTATCAAAGGAACAGCATTTATTTGAAATAGGAATCTATAACATTACAATTGTCTTTACGGTCACTTTTAATGCGTTCATGCATCATACTGACCCCACATTTTTGAAAGGTACTGTAATACTGAACAGAAAGTTAATAACCCAAATAGTATCACATAAAAAGTACTGTAAAAAAAACATTCCTTTTATGACAGTAATAATAAAACAAGGACCCAGCACTCGAGCAATGCATCGTGACCATCCATCAGCAATTAATGCATTTATAAAAGACTGAAGCAGATCCCTGAAAGCCATGCATTACATGCAAAAGCTGGAACAGGCAAGATTGAGTTAGTCAGCATTTAGTGATGTTAAAGCGAGCATATGGGTTTTCCTGCATTCTAGGATTGGCTGTCAATCAAACTGGCACACAAGATAACCTATACGGACAAAATGGATGTCAATCCGAATTCAGTTTATTAAAGCATCACCTTTGCTATACTCCCTCGTGTTTGTTATGCTTATCTGCACACAGATGGGAAACTATTTCGAGGCATTCCGAGAGGTAAAAGGTGCTTAGGCCAGAAGAGGAAGAGGTCAGGTGGTTGGAGGTCGGTGAGGAAATAAAGACTTTGCACGTTTTGAAGTGCTCTAACGCAACACTATTGTTCACTTGCAGCGGCCAAGTGAAACATGCCATCAGGAATCAAATCAAAACAATTTACAAAGTAAAAAGACACACGCAGCCCACTGTACGTGACATGGGATGTTTGCATTAGTTGAGTCATGCTGACTAAGTTGGACCGTGGAGATGTTATGATATGTGATGTGAGCCACGGGGGCAGAATTCCCCGTCATTCCACATAAGCTCCACAGGAACAGGCAGCTAATGCATGCAGGGTGGCCTACTTAGTCCAAAAACAACACCACACACATACAGATAGTTGAAACTACTGAGCAAAGAAGCAACCAAAAAGAAAAAAGATGGTAGAAAGACCAGAGAAAGAAAGAAATAAAGCAAAGTTGCAGTTTCAAAATGCAACACTGTCACACAGAATAGCGGCCTGTTGTAGGTTCTTGCATCCTATATCACGGTACTTACTTCCATATTGCTGTCTAGAGATCCTGCACTGCTGCGGCGCCCCCGCTTGCCTGAGCGAGACATGCAATATGATAGATTAGAGCACGCTCGAACAGTCAGATATATAGAGGCGCATGTAGAAGCGTATATATCCTGCCTGCCTACAGGGGCGCTATTGAGACATGAAGCAAGCAGCCGTAGTCTGAAAAGGGAGGAAGGGTAGAGCCAGGTGGGTTGGGAGCTTTTAAAGGGCCAAAGGATGAGGGTATACTGGTCCTAACATCAATAAGCATAGAGCTACATCTTCAACAAGTGTCTTAAGCAAACTGGGCTTTGGATGACTACGAGCAAACTGAAGATCCCTACTAGGGCTGCACGATATATCAAATTAAAATTGATATCGCTAAATATCGCTTACTATGATTGTCAAATAGCACAGACTGCTATGTAATTAAATAAATATATGCGCTAACGGCTTCAGAGCGGCACTACTCGTCTACGGGCGTGAAGCCCATGATACAGAGCTTCACCAGACCAGAATTCAGTTGAATGGAATAAAAGCTTGATGGTTTAATGATAAAAAAAAAGAAGAAATTAAGATATAAATATTAGTATTAGAAATTTACTACAAAATATAATAAACATTTTTTTTATTAAATAATCAATTTCTTATTTTAAAGTAACAATATTACAATATATTTCTTATTTTGTTTAATATGTTATTTAATAATAATCTCAATAAAAACCCAATTATTTATACTGAATTGGTCAAAAACAGTGGGAATGTGCGCTATGCAAACTCAAGTGGAGATATATATTTTTTTATACCAAGTATTTTTTATACCAAGTAAACCCAAGTGTGAAATAAATAAATAAATAAATAGCTTGCACTAAAAAAATGTCTTGCAATCCCCAACAAAATCATCCCACTCACTCTAAAATAATCAATTTGCATAAAATATAAATATCGCAATGTCAATTTTTTTCCAATATTGTGCAGCCCTAATCCCTACACTAGATCACAAAAGCAACTGAACAAAAAAAGCCAAAAAAAAATATATATATATTCATTATCATTTTTGATGTATGGTCAAATACAAATGTGGCAGCTCAAACCGGCAGTATGAAACAATCGTCAATCTGAAATAAGTATTGAATGACTGAATGACAATGTTAGCAGAGTTATCAACTGCTATACACATAGATTCTTCTTAATCCCATTTTATACAAGATACTACACACATTTTCAGTGCTGTACAGGATTGTTGGGAGTAGGATATTCATAGCTTTGCCAGACATCTCTCGGGTTCATGTGTGTAGTGTCTCCTGCCATCAGTCTCATCGACCAGCTCGGTCGAGTTCAGTTCACACTTACGGAGTGTGACTACGCTGTGAACTGATTGTTCTAACAGAGAAGGCATGTGAGGACACACTTCACACTATCCATTTTTTTCCCCCTGTGTAGTGACTGCCATGTTTAGGGCTCAAAACCATCTGCTAAATAGGGTGAGAAGATATCACAGCTCACGAATTGTGTGAAGGTTCAATTACAGAGTGGGAAAAACTAATGTGGAGGATAATATTTGTCAGGATGCATCTAGCTACATTAGCCATGGTGAAGGACATTCATAACAGGGCTGGGTGATACAGGTTACTATTATTTTTATTATTATTAATATATTTTTCAGCATTTAATTTTTATTTATTTATTTTATATATATATATATATATATATATATATATATATATATATATATATATATACATATATACAGTATACAATTTTTTAATTTTTTAATTTTTATTATTATTAATATATTTTCCATCATTTTATTTCTTTATTTAATATAATAAATATTATAATTGAATTATATATATATATATATATATATATATATATATATATATATATATATATATATTTTTTTTTTTTTCCAATCACAGGAGCCATCAATTTATCCAAGCAGCAATGGAGATATAAAAAGTTTAATGTAAAACATAAATACAGTAAAAAATCTGTGTTATTTTAGTATTATTTATATACTATTATAGTATGTATAATAGCTTTTATTTTTATTTTCAGTTTTCATTTACGGTTTAGTAATTTTAGTATGCCAACTTCAACTTATTTCTGTTATTTTCCAAGGCAACATTTCAAAATTTTTGTTTTTCATCTATTATTTATATTTTACTTCAATTACTGAAAACAATTTTTTAATAATTTTGGATTTAGTTTTAGTAAAAACACTGGTAAAAATCTAAAAGAAATAATAAATAATGGTAAATAATCAAAGAATGCTTTCATATACTGAATACTGATTTTCACTAGAAAAGGACCACGAAACTAGTCAAAATGACAAAGTCTTTAGAATACCTAATAGTCAAATAAGAACACATTAAACAAATCAAATTATAAATTTTAAATTGGCAATAAAATCCTTGAATACTGTGAATATTTTATATATCACCCAGCTATAATTGATAAATAATTGAGGCTACACTAATGCTTGTGGACAAACACCAACTTAGAAGCAAGCATTCAGCGATCTACTTTGGCAAGAGGTGAAGTATTGTTTGGACAAGACTGCACAAAATAATCGGAGGTTGTGACAGATAAAGCCAGAAGCACATCATGTCGTGGATCTGTACACTCACCTGCATCCGAAAGGTCACGTAAGGAGCTGCTGAGGGCACTTCTCTTGAGGCCTTCACCTATGGCGTAACTGTCATCTAGACTGGTGCGACTCAGATTGCCATTTCCTGTCTCTTTCTTCAGCCCTGAGCTCTGGGAAATGCTGGGTCGCACCACACCTTTTTGCTTCTCCAGTTCAGCTGGAAAAAAACCACCACATCAACTTCACCGATCATGTCATTTCACGTCGTTACGTCAATGCACTGAACATTAGACAGGGTTTGTAGTGCAAGTTATTTGAAAAAAACAAAGCCCATATAACTTTCTTTTGTGGACTATCCTGGTCACTCTTTCCAACATAATGAAAATGAATGAGAACCGCTTACATTCTATTCTGTACTTCTCCATCTCCTGCACCTCTGCGATGGACTCCCGCAGGTCATCTGTGAACTTCTTGCGGTCTTGCGGGTTGGGGGCGTTGAAGTTAATGAGAACCTTGATGTCTGCGCCTGGAAGAGCTGAAGTGAGACGCACTCCATTGGGGTAATCTGAAAAGCAGCAGCGGGAGAGGAATATTTACAGACTGGCGGATCATGACAGCACTCAGACGTGCCCTTTTCAGAGGGACACACTAATCGATATTCTCACATTTCACAATCGCATATGACAAAGATTTTAATCTTTTTGTGGGAGAATAAATCGTAATGCACAATACTTTGAGAATTAATTTGTTTTCAATCAAGTATTTCATAACCTTTAACACCTGTTTCTTGTTTTCCTGTGTAGTGAAAAGCCTGGTTTTTACTTGACACGCCAGCACGAAACAATCAAACTGTATTAAACATGGTCCGGAAAGGGTAATATGGGGTCAAAAGGGCTTTGACCCTTCACTTACACTGGTTTTCAAACAGAAGCACCTGCATCCCGTATAGAGAGAAGGACTGCCTGAAGCTGTACGTCACCGAATTCTTCTTCTTCTGGAAAATCTTAGTGACCTGAATCAAAAGCATGTCACATTAGGACCTCATCTGTTCCTAATTATCTTCTCTTCAAGCCTCCGGAAAAGCTGAGTAACACTTTCTGACTGTCTTTTAGACACATGATGTACACTTACTGACCTAGAATTAGACTAAATATGTCTTGCTGACCATTACACCATCATAACAACAAGAACATAACAACATAACAAAAGACGCTATGATGTAAGACTGTTCTGTCTCATTTTTTTCCTGTTGTTATGTGTTCTGTTTTGCATCATGGGCTATGATGTGTGTAATGTGGTTTTTCTTACCACCAAAAGGTCATTGAACAGGAAGATCTCTCTCTGGTGGAGACCCAACTTCTGAGGTTTGTTAGGGTCCGGCACTTCGAACAGCCTGCAGTAACATACCAGTCTGCGATGTGGTAGAGACAGCACCTGTATGTGGGCCACAAATATCGATTAGCCTGAACCTGGTCCATAAACGAGAGCCTAGACATATTCAAAATATCATTAATATCAAGTATTGCTGCATTATATAGTGCGTAGGTATATACAGTATGCACGTTTATACTTCAAAAACTGACCAGAAGGAGTGCAAAAAAAAAAACTAAACTAAAATAAATCATTATTTTTTCAATCATTTTTTTGTAACTGTAGTTATCAGACTTAAATTGCTGAATGACATTAATAGAATAAAAACAGTGAACATTATACTTACACATCCAAGGCCATGGTGCAGAGACCCGATCTGAAAAGAGAAAAATGAGACAGATGAGTAAGAATCATAGCGAGAAGACTGAGGGGAGGCTTGAAGGTCAAACAGTGGTCTCTCTCTCTCGTTATCAAGACCCCCCTCCGTCTACCTGTCAGATGTGAGCTGTGCTGTATGAATGGGGTGAGAAGGGAGGTTAATGAGGAGCCAAACTGCTGCTGCTTGAAACTGTGACAGGAAGTCTCGGCCCATTTTGAGAAACCTAATTACAGCACCCGGGATGCGGCGTCTGCAGGCAGGGGTCTCGGGCACAGCAGCCTTCTATCTGAGCTCCACAGGAGATCTCCATTATGTCCTCTTCAAAGATATGTGGAAGATACACCAGGGAGAAGGTTTTCCTGGCAACTAAGCCATGCGTGCCATTTCCATTAAAGCTTAAATGTTAATTATTTCAGCTCTGAAAACCCACAGTGCCTCCAAATTCAACTGTGTGCCAGGCACTCAGTAATGTAATGAAGATGCAACAGCTTCAGTTAGTTTAGCTTTGGAAGAGAGCGGCATCTTGTGTGGATTAAATAACAACGCTACCTGAATGCTTTTCTTAAGCTAACTCCATCGAGATGTACACGGCAAAATCCCCAGAGTTAAATCAACTCTGCTCAGATTACATATAGTCCCTCTCTATATAGTGTTAAAGCAACACTGAAGCAGAGTTAATTCGATAATTAAGTGATTAATTAAGTTATGATTGAGCATTAGTGATGAACACCTGCTGTTAACAAGCAGAATCACGAAGAGAAACACAATAATTACAAATGACTTCCAGACACAGTCTTAGATTGAATAAACTGAAGATAAAAGACATTAAATCTCTCAAGATCTGATAAAACAACTCCACAAACAGCATATTATTATTTTAACTCTATGTAGAGAGGGACCATATGTTCTCTGAGCAGAGTTGATTTAACTCTGGGGATTTTGCTGTGTACATCTATGAAGGTAACAGACTTTAGTCAGGGTAGATGCAGACACATTACACAAGGACACATTAAATTGATCAAAATTGATAGTAAAGACTTTTATAAGATTACAGAAGATTTCAAATAAATGCTGTTCTTTTCAACTTTCTATTAATCAAAGAATACTAAAAAACATATTAAGTATTATATTTTTCCACAATAATATTAAGCAGCACAACTGTTGTCAACATTGATAATAATTAGAAATATTTCTTGAGCACCAAATCAGCATATTAGATTTCTGAAGAATCATATGGCACTGAAGACTGGAGTAAATTCAGCTTTGACATCACAAATATAAATTACATTTTAAAATATATTAAAATTAAAAACTGTTATTTTAAACTGTAATAATATTTCACAATTTTATAATCAGGGCTTGACATCAACATTTCCTCAAAGTCAATTTTGGCAAAAAACTGCCATATAGATATTTTTTTTAATATTATCTCATAATTTGGCAGCAGGTATATTAGGCTTCTGTCACTTTAAGACCTGACGCACAGATCCATTATACCTTATACACATGCATTTTCTTCCTCAACTGTTTACTTTAAGTTAAAACATGACTGACTGTGTTTACGTGAATACTCGCCAAGACCGGCATTTTGACATTATATTGTGTGTATTTGACTGTTTAAGCGCAACAAGCAGTGAAAAAGAGTGCAATTTAGTACTAAGAGGCAGTACAAAATCTGTAAAATTGTGTGCAATACGCGCAATCCCACGGCAAAATTCAAGCCCTGTAACACCAACAATATTCATCCGGATCAAATAAAGCAAGTGAGTGAGGGGAGGCGGGTCTGTCAGAGTCATGAGAGGGGTCCTTATGCTGATTTCATTTGCATCACATTAAATGTTTCCTTAAATTTTTATGGTTGTAACTCGCTGTACCACATGAAAAGGTGCTTGAGTTCAAAGCAGGTGAACTGTCAGTAGATTTAATCTTTAGGTAACTCTGAAGGCCTCTGTGGAGAAGCAAATCCCATTTATCACTGTAGAACATCACGCAACCCTCACCACATGACTTACATGCACGCAGACACCACAGTCAGACACCGTGAAGGTCTTGAGATAAGTATTAGATCTGTCATAAAGAAGAACATCTTGTAGATAAAGAATCTTCTCAGAGACCTCTTGAGGATAAAAAAAAGCATTTACAAATGGTAACTGACAGAACGATAAAACCTATAGATCTATCTACGCTGCATAGAGTGGCAAAAGCATACAAACACACAATAGGTGAGGGAAGGAACATGTTTAACCAAAGGCCTTGGATCATTTCACACCCGCGGACCATGACTGGAATCGATAAAGAGTCATTTCTAGAACTGGGGTCAATGTAAGTTCACAACATGATTGATAGAGATGGACTGTTCCAGTAATGAAGACACTGCAAGTTACTTTGGATAGAAGTGTGAAAGACAAAAGCGACAATGACACTCACCGGCTTCTTGCCAACAATGAGTTTCTCCACCTTCTGCACCTGGGACACATGGTCTTCATTTGTCTTAAGCTCTCGTTTCCGGATTCGCTCATAGATGCCCACCAACATCTCTCGAGGGATGTCCTCTCCATCGTCCACCCCTGTGCACGGGAAACGCAAACAAAAGAGAAAGCCCATGGATAATTAGGGCACGTAAGATGATTTACGGAAATTTTAGGAAAGAATTCGAAATGTAGGTTAAGCAGGACATGAATATATATCGAAGTTAAAGGTGAATCTCTGTTTGCTTTGCTCCAATTATTATGCAAGGTTGTGACAGGAAAGATGTCATTGCTATCCCAATGAGGCCATTAATCAGTGTAAAGCACATGCATTAAGCTTAATTAGAGCACATTTGAATATTAATTATTTTTAGTAAAACAAAAACCTCTGAATGACTCTGAAGGGGAATTTATGGATGAAAGAGTTTCAGTTTGCAATGAAAAAACGTTAACGTGAATCTTACCGCGAAGGTTCTTTACAAAGTCCTCCAGTTTCATCTTCCTCTCTGGCTTCACGTTTGGGCTGTACATGTCCGTGTTGAGGAGTATAATGGCAAACGCCAAGATGAAGATGGTATCTGGGTTCCTAAACTGACGCACCACCCCCGGGTTGCAGATGCAGTAGCGCTGACTGAATGGAAATAAAAAACAACAAATGAACAAAGTGAAACAAATTAATATGAGATACCGCTTCTACAGAATCAATATCTGCTCTGGTGAGTAATTGGTTCTAGATGCACTCGTATGACAAGAAAATGGTAAAACTGCCACCTTGTTAAAGAGCTATGTTCATTTAGATAACACCTGAATGGACTTTAAATTGTTCGTTCGGAAAGAATATGTCTGGCTGCAAGGGTTTAGCCATAACAATATTTTTTGAAGGTCTGAGGGTGGTGAACAGGCAACCGTCGGAGTGAACTTCGTACACGTTGTAAGCTGGTGTGATCGCTCAAATAACAGACGGTCCTTGAGATCCGATCGAACAATGTTCTCTGAGGACTGAGGGAGTGTTTTATGCTTTTGTTTTGGTGCAATCTAATGAATGCCAAGAAAACAAACTAGAGACTCTCCTTGCTTCTTATTGGCTATAAACAAAGTTTAACTGGACACTAATTGGGCCATTTTTATTGTGCATTCACCACGTTTCTCATAAAGGGGCAGTTCACACCAAAATGAAAACTCTCTCATTATTTATTTACCCTCATGTCAGTCCAAAACCATATGACATTTCTATACGGAGCACAAAAGGTGAATATCCTGGCCATTATTTTCAATAAAATGAACATTAATGATGAGGTTGTCAAGCTCCAAAAAAATGTCAAAAAAAGCCTCATTAAAGTATCATAAAAGTGGTTCATATGACTCATAGGCTATATTCCAAGTCTTCTAAACATTTGTGACCAACATTTGTGTCATTATGCAATGAAAATCTTGATTTCCACACTATCTCTTTTGGTTTCAATACAAAATATTATTTTGATTGTGAATCATTGGTCTGAATGAGTCATTAACAAATCAAATGGATCTAATTATACCATTTTGGAATGAGAGTGTTTTTATTTTTGGGTGAACTATCCCTTTAATTATGTTTTTTTGTAACACATTAAAAAAATCAATGAAATTGTTTTTCACCTGAAGGCTTCAATGAGTCGTTCCACCTTCTGTGCCTCTCCCTGCACCCGGATATGCGCCTGGAATTTTCTCAAGGCTTCATCTAGCTCCATTCCAGAGAAATCCATCTCATCTACCACACAGCTGGAAAAAAGATAATGAACAGTGTATTCAAAGGACCGCCACATTCTTTCCTGCACTGTAGTATATCCATGATGGTGTATTCAATAATGGTTTGGAAAATATCTGGAAAAAATTACATTGTACTCCATGCATTGTATTAATTATTATCATGGCACACATGAAGATATTTTAAACTGAGAGTGGTCTCTGCTGTTAGTCAAAGAAAAAAAAAAAAAAAAGAGTCAAATTTAGTATTTCAGATAAAAGCAAGCTCTATCAGTCTCTAAATCACAATCGTTGGGCATACAAAGCAATCGGAGTGACATTTTGCTCCAGGGATACTCAGAGTGCATTTGATCTGACATGATGTCTAGATTTACTGATTTCAAGGAAGTGCCTTTTAAAAAAAGTGCTGTCAGACTGAGCTGAACACAGACTGCATGCCTTTATCTGTCCCCATTATCTTGACTGTTACTTTCAAACTGAAAAGGGAGGATGAGTTAACTTAAGAGTGAAAATGAGTTGATTCATTCTCAGGCACACGGTGTCAGAAAAGTACTTCATGAACCCAGACACCTCAGTCAATATATGCAGTATAAAGCAGAGAAAGAGTCCATATATCATCCCTCTCTCACATTTTAATCCCAACAGAGGTTTGGCTGGAATAATCATTTGTCATGCGCGCACTAATTTCACAGGGTCACTAACAATTACAGCAAATGGTTGTGGTTACAATGAAAACGAACCAGTTTCAAAGACAATAGAACGTGATGTTTTCCACCTTTGATCCTAAATGCACTCATTTTAAAAAGAGGACACTAAATGGTTGTGGGTACAATTGTAAAGAGCCAGTTTCTGAGACAATGGACTATGATGTCTTCTACCTTTGATCCCACATGCGCTCAAAGCCACAAAAGCTTGGAAGGCTTAGACATGGTGCTCAGTTTGTCTCAGGAGGGAACACAAATTCATACAGGCTCCAGTGATATTGGCTTTAACTAATTAATTCTTTTGTGGCGAGGATAGTGAATGATAATGAAAAGCAAAATTACAAAGGAGCATCATATAATAAATGATTATCATGATGGATAATTTGTTTTTTGTGCATTTAGGTAAAAAATGGTTATGCACATGGAAATTACTGTATATATATATATATATATATATATATATATATATATATATATATATATATATATATATAAATAAAAAGAATCACCCAAAGTGAAATATACTACAAAGAGAAGTTATTTCAAATTGAAATAACTTGTCTTTGTAGTATATTTCACTTTGGGTGATTCTTTTTTAATACAATATACCCAATTAACCCAGTTAAATTTGCTGAACATACTCAAGAACATCTCTGTTGAACTGTTTCTGCCTGTTGCCCAGGAACTCGCCAATCATCTGTCGACTCAGCCCTTTTCTCTGTAACAGGAAATGGGCAACTCCCACAGGTGTGTCTGGGACAAATCCTCGCTCAATCAGGTATTGGATGCCCTTTTCAGGTTTCCTAGAGACAACAAAAGAAGATCAAGAGTTTGAACAGTGCATTTGGTCCCAATGTGTGACTAAGCAGCTCTCAGATCAAGTATGTTCTTGTGACTGAACCGTTACCACACAAGATTAAAAGGAACTTAATGGCCCAGTGCAAAGACAGGCAAATCCACAATCATCTAAGATTAGAGGCCCCTTAAAACAAAGCTTTAAATGAACAAACACAAACACATACTGGAACAAAAACATGCACGGTCCCAGCACTTTCAAGCAAGCACCTTAATCCATTCAATAAAAAATGAAATCTGATTTGAAATACCTCATGATTGCAAAATAAATGATCAAACATAATCCCTACACTATTGTAAGAAGCTTAAAAAGAATTCAACTTGTTTGTCTTTCTTAAGTACAAAGAGTTAGATGGTAAACTGTGGTTATGAGGGCGGTGTGCTTTTTTGATCAGCAGCCCAACTAAACTAATAGTGTTCTCATCACAGTTCTAATTGCTTGATCGCTAATCAAATTTAGAGCGCGGAGTGGTAATCAAACAGACAGCACAACATGCATTCACACAGGCACGCACTGAATAAATAAATGATCCAAAATTATAATGAATGTCTGGAAAAGGAAAACACATGACTATTGTGCACTGTATGCTTGGTTTAGATGATAATTGAAAAAACATTAGCTCCCGGCATTGCTTGCACACTCAGATCTTTCACAGCTATTAACACAGCTCCGATTGGTGCTAATGAAAATCATTACTCGATGCAACTGAAACATGACACTCCAAACCAGTGTATGCAAGTGGCGTGGGAATGAGGAGCATCATATTTGTATGGCTGCAGCTCAAACAGTAGAGCATGGCCATATTCAATAGACATCTGTCAAATGCATAAATGTAATGTTTACAGTTTACAAAATGTGTAACATATAATACAATAGCGTGACAGCTACAGTTCACATAATGTAATGTGCTAACAAACTCTTAAATGTGTCAGAAATACAAGATAAATTTATGAAATATTGTAATAAAGAAGGAAAGGTAAACGTGAGTGTAGACATGACTAAAAAATACTATCAAATGCAATCAAATGTTGGGTAATGCGTCATTATCTCTTAAATGAAGTGCAAATGTCATTGTGTATTGCTCTCATTATTGTAAGGAAATTAGTTAAGGTGTGGTTACAATGCAGGCAAAATGAATTAAGCTCAACAGGAATCCACATAATCAAGAATTTTGCTTGAGGGACATGTGAGGCAGTAATATGAATATGAATATAGTATTATGAATATTGTAATGAATATAGTAATATGAAGCTTCTTGGTTAGGAAGCGATCATGTTAGTATGCTGTGATCATGCTGTTTCGCTACACTATTGATAATGGACAATGGACCTGCTTTGTCTGCAAAATTTATCCAAAGTTTTGCAAATGTGACTGTGCCTTTACAGTAACTGGGTGCAAGTTTAGATTAAAGCAAGTAATGGAAAACCAGGAGTGGATTTGGAGCAGATGGCTATCACCAGACCAAGCTCAATTTAAAATTGAACATTGGTCTGGGGAGTCTGTATGTATTCTCTGCTGCACAAGAGGTGTGATCAATGAGCATTATTCACACAATTGGATAGTCCTTCAACCAATCAGATCAACGAACCGGGTGACATACTTTGCAGAGCGACGCGAAAACACCAGACAGGTTTAGTTTGTATTGGTTTGTAGCATTGATCTGCGGTTTGAAGAAGCAGCAATGGCATCGAGCAATTTTTACAGGTTGTGCAAAAAACAAACAAAAAAAAAAACATGAAAGTGAGTGGTATTTACACCCACTCGAGCAATTTATTTGTCATTCAGCATCATTCAGCATCGTCGAGAGGTTAAAAGGAATTGGATTGACGGTCGTGCTTGCCATCGCTTCTCTATCGTCATCGTGTTATACCCGCCAATAGCAAGCAAGGTGGATAAGCCAGTCTGTGATTGGTTCCCGCAAAAGTGTAACAGAAGCAGTAAAAATGAATGTACAGGTTTTCCAGAGTGAGTTGCTGGGCGAAATCAAACGCCGGCAGATCAGGCTGGGGTTACCCAGTCTAGATGTTTTGCACAAGGTGGGTAAACTGTTGTCTCTCCACTCCACTCACATACTCTTTTCCCAACTACCTTTCTACAACCAAAAGCATGCATTCATATACTTCACCTACTTGTTGAAAAGGTTCAGGCCGATGCGATAGTGCCTCTTGCGGATGATATCATTGCTGAACGCTGGTGAGTCCCAACTGTTGCGTGTTTCCTTATGATAGGTCTGCTTGCTGAGGGTCTGCTCTCGAAGACTATCCCTGGATGAAGACTCTGAACTGCAGTTGATGGTATCATTGGAATTGGAAGTGCTGTTGATGCTGTCGTTATCCCCGTCAGAGAAGTCGGACTCGGATTTGCTCTGCCGGTTGGCGGTGCCATTGATTGCCAGGTGGCTTTCCAGCTGCCGCGGCCGATGACGAGGAGCGTCGTCATCTCTCGCCGGTCCCCGTGGTGGGAGCGCGTGGGAGGGGATGTGTTTTGGGCTGCCCTGCTGGCTGGCGATGCCCCGATCGTAAGCGTTCTGTCTTTTGAGCGAGCTTCGGTCAGAGCGGTCGCTCAGCTCAACTGAGCTATCGCTGGGAGGTTCGATAGTGAGCAGGGGAAGGTGGTCTATTCTCAATCTCTGCTCTTGACACTCCAGAGATGGGGTGCTGCGGCAGCTAGTGTCTGTGTCGCCCTTTTCATCTTTATGAGCTAGAGACCAGTAGTCCTGTGAGTTCAAAGAACGTAGACGAAGATCTGACTCCGTGCTAGAGGGTCTTTCAACTGATTGTGATAAAGGAAGAGGAGGAGAGAGCTCTTCCTCATCTATATAAAGTGTCACATCACTGTAGGACGCTGTCATCTCATCTCGCTTCCGGTGGTCACTGCTGTGGGAAGGCTTGACCTGGTAGGCAACCTCTTGCTCTATGTCTGGATGAACTCTGGTTGACTCTGGCTGTCCCTCATCTCCATGTAGGCTGCGACAGTTCAGAGCATCATCTATCGACTCTGCCAACGACTTCACTTGTCGAGAGAAAACGTCCTCCAACTCTGTAATGGCGTCTGTGAAATCGCTCTGGACCGCTGGAGACTTCATGTTGGCGGGGACCATTTCCCCTCGCTCCGATTGCACCAAGGCTCCTAGTTTAGAACCATCGTCGGTAAGAGACACCTGCTTCCCCTCAAAATAGGAACTATGGACTTTTTCAGGTCCTTCAAACGAAAACTGCATTCTCATATTGGACAAAACTATGCGTCTGGACATGCGGTTCTCCGACATAGAACTCCTGAGGCGCTCAAAGTTCTTATTCATCTGATATTGTCGGAAGGCAGTCTGGATCGTGCGAGCAGCATGTCGGGTTATAAAACGCCCTCCATACTTGCGCTCCAGCATCTCCACCTGTGGAAACAAGCAAAGATCACCACTTTTAGTGATAGTAGCAAACCCACATGTGCAAATGTCCCTCCTTCTTTAGTTTAATTTTGTTGTAGATGGGACTTAAATAACATTTTGACCTCCTCCCATGACACAACATGACTTGACCAAACCTCAAGCCAAAAATGGTAAGCCACATTAATAAAAAAGACAAATAAATGCCACACATGGTACTGACTAATAAAGCTAGGATATTTTGCCAGGTAGGATGAACAAAACTCACCATTTCATCCCTTTTAAAGGTATTGAGGACTGAAAAACGCCTTTAGCATGGTACCTAAGAAACCCACTCATGCTAAAGCCAGCCCAAGACCTTTTTAGCCTGAAGAATGGGCAGAACTAATCACATTTCTCAGCTCTGTGGGACCTCACACAGAGACTGTGGGCAGCACGCCTCTGGATAGTACCACAACGTCGTCACCCTGAATACGAATCACTCTCTCTGCATGCAGTGAGTTACGATTCTCTTCTCCCAAATCCTAAAAGGTTCTCATTGATCTCATATCAGGCTTTGGGTGTATTAAATTACATCATATGAAAGACATGCAGTCACCACAAGCAACTTGAAGGAATTAATGTTCTCCCAACTACAATAAACCAGATTTATTTAGACAGTCCTTTGAGAGGAAGTGCATTAAGTATAAGATGAAGCCACAAAACCTCAATCACACTCCCTCTGCACCAAAAAGTCTCATCGCAATGTGAATACAAATAGTCAGTGGAGAATTTATGGTTTCTTGGTAGCCTTCCAGTTAAAGATCCTGAAGAACTCTACCTGTTTGTCTTGGAGGTCGGTGGAGAGTTCATAGCTCTCAGACAGTGATCGGGAGCGTTTGATGGCCTCCTCCTCTGCCTGCTTGCGTAGGATCGACTGGGAATGCTGGAGTTTAGGTCGCCGTGGGCGCTGCCGTACCTCGTGAACGTACAGTGGAGGGCCGTCGAAGTGCTCGCCACTGATGATGGCACTGCGGCTCACCGGCCCTCGTAAGTAACCACCACTGTTCTCTAGAGAGGGGCCCGCCTCACTACCCGGAGCCTCACCTTCCACACTGTACAGGGAAACAGAAGTAAATCATAAGTTCATATTGTTTGTTAGAGGAGACAAAAAAGAGCATAAACAGTTCGGATTGTCAATTGATTGAGGCATACCAGCAGGGATTTGGATTTTGAATCAATTCAATTCTCATTAAGATTCAACGAGTCAGTTGTTCGAGAATCAGACTACACTTATTGTGTGGCATGTTTTTGATTTCCTAAAAAGAACAGACTCGTTTGTTTGTGAATTGTACTGTTCTGTTGCATGAAACAGAAAGATGTTTCTTGTCATTACTTCATGGTACATGGTCTGTTATGGCATACCATTCAATACAGACTGCAAATTCTGATTCATAACTATGAAGAAATATGAAGATTTAGCCAGCACTAATTGCTCTTTACAGTACATACAACACACGCAACCCTGTTTTCCCAGACACAAATCAAAGTTCGTTGTAAATCCCATTATCCACTCCCACAAGCTTACACGTGAGGTTACGAGATGAACTTTATAACTAGTGTGGAGGTATAAAAGCAAACGATTATGTTTATAGCAACACACTGTGGAATGGCGCATCTCTGTCATAATTAAAGAGCAACAAAAACACTTTCTTCAGAAAAACAATGCATACTGGACGTTCAGGAAACAGACTTCAGAAACATTAACATTACTTTTACACAATCCTTAAATTGATTAGGTTAGTGTTTACCTTAGTACTTTGGTGTAATCTTGGAGCTTCAAACTATTATAACATACAGCCTCTAGTCTATAGCATGTGTTTTAGTGCCTGAATTTCTGTAGTACTGCATACTAAGATAAAACATTCTAGCAGTCTAGTGTCAGCTGTCACATACATCATGCTTACACACCAAACGACACACTCCGGGCCATAGCGCAGAGAATCAACAGCATAACTCCTACCTGTCAACACCGTAGCAGAGGTATACCTGCTGCGGCAAATGACTTTTGTTGCTCGAGGCGATGAGTAGAAAGAGAACTGAGACACGTTCATAAACAGACAACAATCACACACTTCAACCACGCCACCTCTAATGTGATTGCTTGGAAAGGTCAAAGTACAATGAGGGTTGTTTGATTACAATGCAATATCAGTTACACCGGTGAAAGAGAGATGACAGGTATAGGTGACTTTGAAAACATGTACAATATATTGATAGATATCAGCTATATACACATCTGATCTATCAATATATTGTGCATCCCTATATTACTGAATATTATAATCTGTAATGCTTACATATTTTATTTTTAGCATTTATTTTTTATTTTTTTAATCAAAATAGTAGAGATTGATAATATCAGCCATATAATTATCAGGTTGTCTGTATCTTCCAGAATTTTAATATCACTGCATGCTTAGATAGAATTGCATTTTTAATAGAAATATTGTTCCAGGAAGACATCCTACTTGGCCTGATACAGATCTCAAAGCTAAATCTGAATTCTCTTGGTATGTTTGTTTTGCAAGTTTACTGCTTCTCATCCCTACACTCCTTGTACATCCTTGCATCAGCTAAGTGCCAGCAGATTAACTTTCTAGATTAAGCGCTCTTCTTTTAATTAAATGAATTAGTGTGCAGTCGAGCACCCAGTATTACAGAGATGAGAACACTGACAGTCAGATTGATTGAATTTGTTCATCTTGTATAGTGGGAAGTGACCGAGGTGTGGATATATGTAAGTCAGAGCATTTGCCTCTGTTTGCAGGCGTTTGCAATCTTGGATAAGACAATACGAGAGCTTGGTGTAGTTTGAATTCAACAAGTAATATCCTCAGGCGGCAGGCTCTATTGAGCCGATGAGACCCCTTATACAACCCCTGGAGCTAGTGCAGTGATCATCAAATGACATACAGAGGATATGCCAGAGAGATGTCAAGTCAAAGATATAGACTGTTCTCACACCTTTTGACAGGTCTGTATTCACCTACTGCTTCTGTAAAAAATAGTCTGAGCTACAGATTCAAAAGGGGAGGTCGCCACAACAACCAGACATAAACATGTTTCCTCAGAGTCACAGGTCATGGCCGTAGAATCGATTACTGTGCATAGAGACAACAAGAAAACTAAGTGGATGTCACCTGCATGCCCTCCAAATGGCACAAAGCATGCCACAGTAATATATATATTTACAGGTTCTGGATCCACAGAATAGAATAAATATTTGGGGGAAAAAGAAGTAAAATTTCATTTTAAAATTCTAAGATAATTTCAGTTGTTAATTAAAACTAAAAATATTAAAAATGGTTTCTTTTAATTGAAATAACCGGAAATAAAATTAAATTAGAAATGTTGCCTTGGCAACTAACTAAAATAAAATAACTTCAGGTTGACATACTAATATTACTAAATCTAAAACTGAAATAAATATAAATTAAAGAGTTACAGAACAAGAACAAAAAAAATATAATAATAATACATAAATAATACTAAAATAACAGTATAAATTTCAAAAAGTGCAATAATTGGCCTTACATCTTTATATTAAAAAACAACATGAAATAAACAATTTTATAAAATACTGCTGACAAAAATCATAATGTGCATCTATAACTATACATCAAAATGAACAACAGTTGTTAACTGCACTAATTTAAGTCTAAGTCATTTTAAAGCTGTATATGTTTGATTCACTAAAAAGAACCGACTCAGAGTCATTTGTTCGTAGAATTGGAACACATTGGATGTACTATATGTTTATTATTGACTAAAAAGAACCAAATCATAAGAGTCAATAATAGCGATAGAGTTGTCTGTTCCATGCTGTAGACAAAGTAGCACAAGTTTCACCGTTCCCAACCCTAGTACTGCCTGTATTATCATGCAGAGCACATTGAGATGTCTCCGAGTGCCAATGTTACCTCTAGACATGACCCACAGTCAGTGAACACACATAAAGCCCACCTGCCGCTCTGAAGGACACAGCTAATGAGGGGGTAAGATGGGTAAAGTCAGAGGTTATATATAGATATAAAGGTTAATACAATGGCCTTGTTTCATGTATTGCTACATGCACACATAAATACTACTGCCCAGCCAGTGTTTGGTAATAAAGGAAGATGAACAAATCTTGTTACATGTGATTGTACATTATTTGAAAACCCGGCACAAGGTAATTCAGATGATGAATTTGGCAGCTAATTTCCCCACATCTCTGTACTATGGCCACACGGCTCGAAATGACTTTCGTTGTCTGCCGCCTGATGTCTCCTGAAAGAGCTCTCAGTGGGTCCCTTGAAGGGTGGCAGCAAATACAATTTTCATTTTGTTTGGTTGCCTTCTCATCTCTCTGAGGAGAGCCAGGGTATTTTCAAAGTCTGACTCCCCCTAAACTGTGATTGATGATGGTGTCTGAAAAAGTCGCAATTATTGTGAACACAAGCGATTTAAAATCCTTCGAGGATGCCAGATGACAGGTCTGTGAATAGATTCAATGAAAAATATCAGAAAATAAATACTTGGAAGTGTTTTGAGATCATCACAGTGATGACAACTTTCTAAAATGGAGGACATCCATTCATCTCAGAGCAAAACAACCTACAGTACAATGGGCTAAATGTTCAAGGTTGAGTCACTAAGTTTAAACTACAAGGAAGGACAAAGCTGAGTGAGTGGCAATCCAGATCTCATATTAATTGTCTGCCTCATGTTATTTTATAAGACAGTGAACGGAACAGCAAATTGAATTTAATGAGGAAAAAAGTCAGCTTTAATTGAGTTGAGGGCTGTGCTCTCAAATCTATACCCTAGTGTTTAAAACACTAATTAGAAATAGGTTCATTGTTAAAACGAACACAGATTAGCTTCTATGGGCCAGATTTACTAACAGCTTGCGCCACAAACCCTCTTTTGGCGTTAAAAAAAACTACTGCCAGATTTACTAAAGACATGCAGTGAAAAATTTGCACTGAAAAGGCGTGGACAGTTATTTTTGCGGCTGACCTTACTGCATATACATTTGTGGGAGTTTCCCTTTCAGAGTATTTAAATGAATCACGCAATGTGATTTACTAAGGTTTGTGCTAATCAATTTACTGGTATTTGCACCATTATTTAACTCCCAAAAAAAAAGCATCATCAGTAAATCACCCGCAGAACTCTCCACTCCCATCTGCACTTTTATGGGATTGCGCTATCACGCTAATTTGCCCTGTTTAATAAATCTGGCCGCAAGTCTGTCAAAATCTAACTTGCATTCTTGTAATGAAACAAACAGACCACTAGGGGCACCAATGAGCATTTCAGAAATTTAGCCTTAGCCTTAACTTTAAAAGGATAGTTCAGTTTTAAACAACATGAGTGTGAGTAAATGATGTCAAAACTTTCATTTTTGACCAAACTATCCCTAACACTCAAATGTAGTTTACAGTAGGGCCTATATAGATAGCTGATTTTAACAAACTAAGTGAAGTGTGGAGACAACTGAGGCTCTGTCATACTCAAATCTATAATTCAAGACAGCTGGCGAAGTTCTATATTCTCCAGAGGGTCTCATTAGGCAGCAAGATGAGGCGCCTCTATAGGACTAGTTTGGGCTCCAGTCACGTCCAGCTCAGAGAGTTATGGGAGGTTCTGACAAGGGTAAGAGAACACAAGTGCTAACAAGATGGTGAGGTGTTAAGATCTGACAGAAGATGAAACGCATCGTCTCTTGCGTTCCCCTTTGGAGTTCACCTAAATGGAACTCTCAAAAGAAGACCTCTATCTTATAGTGCTAAATTACTTGTTTGAAACTCAAAACCAAGAAACTATTGACTTACAACATGCCAATACAAAGAGGAACTAAGCACTACTGATTTCAGTCATCTACAATTAAAGTTCAAACAGTTTTATTTACATTTCATCCCTCCAACAATCGGAAGAGTCTGCAATTACTATGCAATTATTTTTGACGGCCATTTCTGCTGAGTTTATTTAAACTTTGTACTTCATCTAATTGACCGTGAAGCTCAGGTACAGATGCTGAGTCTAATGAGGTAAAATAACAAGCTCATTTACATTTCACTTACCTAAACTACATTTCATTTGAACTCTTGGGTGCTGTTTTTGGAGTCTTTTTCATGTTTTGAATCTTCAAGCTCTGAAGGTTTTTATTGCCACCCTTACACCTGACTTTAGTTTTTCTCTATGCTGTATGTTGAACATTAGAAGGTTAAAAACAGTAAAAGCTTCTATAAACTAAACTCTTTTTGCTTAATATTTTTTTCAAGGCTTGTAAGAAAGATGATGTTGTGCTGTTAACACAGGTTACTCATACTCTAATTCCAAGTTTGAGAGCATTAGAGGACCAGTCAGGCTCCATTCACAAGCGTGGCACGTCGCATGAATGCAGCCCTGTTGATGACTGGGAAATGCTCCGGCATCTTGCATAAAGCACTTATTGTTCAAATAAAGCTTGCTTTACTAATATCACCGAGCTTATTCTGGTATTACATGAATTTCAATGGGGCGGATCTACTCTTACACAGTAAATACACATATCTCTATTTGCTATTATTTTTTTGGTAATGCCAAATACTTCATTCATTAGCAATAAAAACAGATTGGCTGAGGTAGAAACCCCACTGCAAAAAGATATTCTTCTATCAGCATTTACAATCAGTGATGGACAGAAGTCATCAAGAAAAGGAAAAATCTACAATGACATCAAAGCAAATTTTTGGGCAAATGACATAGATATAAATACATCTATCCGGTGCAAGATCAACTGAAACATCACTCAACCGCACAACTAGAAGCAGAAGTGTGCTGAGAGCAACAATGGAGAGGTTTGCGCAATAGAGGAAGATCCCCTATAATTCAAAGCAGGTAAAAAGAAACAAAGAACAACGGAGGTGAATGCCACATAAAACATCTGTGATCTACTTAAAAACACACCCCAGATACAATGATACACCCCATCCCAATGAATACGAACACAGTGGAGACACACTTAAAACACATTTCTCATATTTATGTTACACACACATCGAAACCTTACCAGCTCCCCAGTTCCAGCAGAGACTGGCTTCTGTCTGAAGCGCAGTGCAAACACCACATGTCGATCTCTGATCCCTACAAACATCAACATCCCTTTGGCCTGTGGCTGCCCATCTCCTTGCCAGGCAAAGCCGTCTCATAGGAAAAAGACGCACGCTCTCAGTCCAACTAAAGACCACTAAATCCTCACCCTCTCCGTTGCGCGCGCTCTTTCCTTCTCTCCTTTTTTCCACTGACTTTGTGGAAGGGGTGCTCTGAGGGGTGTGCAGGGAAGGGGAGGGAGTTCCACAGTCCGGAAAACTAATTACGTGATGGCGGGAATATAAACGACCAGCCCGACCCAAAGAGGAGGGAATGGGCCGGCCCGGCGAGTCTGGAGCAACAGAGCCAAAAAAACACAGACTGGGAAGCCATGAAGGGATTGGGAAGCCCCTCTGGAATGACAAAAGGATGTGAGTCTATAAATAGCACGATCGCAGGATGGACTAAAACTGGATGGATTGGATGGAGGAAGTTCCGCTCTTTCTCAGGTTTCAACGGCTGCGGTAATATGAGCTCATAACGTGTGGCACACACGCTACAGTCTGGACTGGAGAAGTGCAGCCAGCTGCTCAGTCAATGGCCAGTTTACACACTTATGATGAAATCTTCTCAAACTTACAACTGAAACTTCTAATTTTTGTCCTAACGATGTGGTCTAAAGCAGCTGTGTGGATTTCTGATCCCTCAGAGTGATTTAAAGAAGAAAAAAAAACTGGCTTTCTTTTCTTTAGTGGAACTGTTTTTGTCCAAACAACCAAAGACCCCAGTGACTTTCATGATTTGGGTGAAAGAAAAAACAACAACATTTCAAAATATCTATTTTTGTGTTTCACAGATGAAAGAGTCATGCAGGTTTTGGAACAACATGAGTATGAGTAAATAAACTTCCATTCTTGGGTGAACTCTCCTTTCAAACGTAAAAAAGCCTCAAAACACCTAAAAACATTCTAAAGTACATCCAAATGTCAAAACATTGTCCAGTTGACGCCTTTTTCACAGACACGGCTCTGTTGTCTAGTAAAAGAGGTCTAAAAACACACACAGAGCCGTATTTATAGCCAACAGTTTGAAAAACATCTCTATAATCTTTTCCTTCTTTTTCTCCTCCCGTCTGCTTACATAAAGAGGGCGGCCTGGCTTACGCATTTCCTTTCTGACATCATTACCTAAACAATGGGCGTCACACAGGCAAAGCCCAGATGCTATCACCCGCCCGAGTGTGCAAAGTGTGCAGTTTGGACTGTCCATTGGGTCAGAGAAAATAACCTCTCAAATGTGGACTTGCATAGGAGTCTCGTCAAAAACGGTAAAGAAAAAGCAAACACGAATAGCTTCCAGGTGGTGACATCTTGGAGTTTGGTGTCTAACGGTTGAGAAGTGATGTTCTCTAATTAGAGTAAAAGCTCAAAGCTGTTCCCTAGTGAGAGCCCCTCTTATTTCCTGTTTCTTGCTCTCTTCCTGAACTAAGATTCCCTGAAGGAAGACTAAAACAGGTTGAAATTGGACCAAAGGGGTCCAGACAGCCATATCAACATCTGTTCTTCTATGGTAGCCTCAAGATGTACATGTGCTCTTTGTCAGAGATCTTCAGCTCTGAAGTGCAAAGCAGCAATGAGGGAAAAATCACAGCAGGAAGCTGAAATACTGATCTCGTGTGGCCTTTCGGATCACACGGGCCAGTTTGGTAATGTCTCGGCACACATGGAATAAATAAAAGCATCTGCGAGGACAGGACATCTAATGAGTCAGAGGAGTCATGCGTTCAATAGCATATGACTCACTCCTAAAACGCAGTCACAGAATAAGATAGACACATGCAGAAATAACAAAACATCACTAAACTGATGAACTGCTACTTTGTATGTACAAATGAATGCAGCTGAAGTCATTCAGGCAAAAACCCATTACACGTTTCTGTATACAAAATAGGAGGTCACTGTGAATTTTAGAGCCACATGACAGAGTTCATTACTGAGGTCCTCAAATCTTTTAATGCTAAAAGGTTTGGGGAGCAATAAAATCTTTCCTGCTTGTCAGAGCGAGGCTTCAAGGAAAATAGCATGACAAATTTATTCATTTGGTTCTAGGTCCACCTATCTGACACTATTAGCCGGAACTACGGCTAAAACACCACAGTGACCATGGAAAACATCCATTTCTACTATATATTTGCTACATGAAAAAAGAAAAAAAAAATGCCCGGTAGTTTGAACCTTCACAGGCCTTTCCATTTACACTCTGTATTAGCATCCATTTAGGATGAGCCGATCACAAGTGGACAGCTGTAAATGGGTGGTTAATGGGTTGCACAGGGGTGCATGGATATAAATGACAATAGGCTATTAATTATACTGAAGAAGCAACCACAAACAATGACAATACAAACAAAATTGAAGAAACACGTAATCTTTAAGATTACGAAAATAGATGAATGAAAATATGAATGTTGAATGAATAATTCAATGACTCACTCATACAAACAGTCTTGAAGGAATCGGTTTAATGTTAATGATTCAATGAGTCACTGATTTAAATTAACAAGTATAAATATACTTTTTTATTATTATTTGTATTATTTTATTCTAGATTTGCTGTGAAGTTACTATTTTTTCTTGCCTTTTCTTTACCAGCTGTCGTTTATTCTTTCATTACTATTCTCGGCCTGCAGTCTGGGCTGACAGACAGCTGAGTTTCCTGTGAACTCGAAAGACAGAGGACAGAGCCAGTGTGTCATTCCAGGTCTGACTTCATTCTCATCTTTAATCCATGGAACAAATTCAGATGACTGTGGAAAAGAAATACAGTATAATTGAAAAGAGCTGATTTTTCCTGTTAGCTCACTGCTGATTCCTAAGAAGCAAAACCATGTGAATCTACAGTACAAGTGTGAATTAAATTACTGGCTGATGTCACGGAATGGCTTAATCTATGATTTCAGTTGTGTCTGTCTGGAAAAACCTCATTGTTGAAATCTGTCTGCAGTGACACAAATCCCTAGTGTTATTCTGCAATGGATTTTGGTGTGAAATGACATGTTATCTACACTATGGATAATGAACTCATTTCTTTCCTTCTCAATAGTTATAATATAATATAATATAATATAATAACATTTTACATATAATGAAATTTAATGGGAATATGGGTCTAAACAACTTCACAATATAGTGCATTTGAATATAATGCTTACATACATAGGCTTGTGAATATAATGAATATATTTTATGTTCGACAAGAAAAAAAAGTAACACAGGTTTGGAATGACGTGGGTAAATGATGACCTTTTTTTTTTCTTTTTTGAGAGAACAATCCCTTTAACCCTCTGGAGTCTGAGGCTGATTTGGGGCCTGGAGAAGTTTTGACATGCCCTGACATTTGTGCTTTTTTCAGTTGTTCATAAACATATTAATGACACAAGTGTCATTACACTGTATTCAGCACAAACTAGGCTACCATAATATGTGAGGAACATGTGTGTACATGTTCGTGTTTTTGAAGGAATAACGTTTATGCGTGGTTACTGAAAAAACAAAAAACTTAAGTCACTGATATAAGGCCAATAAAAGTATATTAAATCTGTGTTCACAAGACTTTTGGGTATTGAAGGTTGTAGACTAGAGTTTTTGCTTCAAAATTATGTAAAAATTATGCTGACTACTCTTTCATTTATAACAATATACTGATTTAGTTTTTGTAAGACACTTTTTTGCCAAGAAACACGGTATGCGAGGAGGCGTGAATCTCCATGAATAATGGCTCATTCTCACCTGTGAAGACAAAAGAATTGAATAGTAATGACCTGAAAAGACTTGCATATTAATGAGGCATTTCAGTCAGGTAGGCTGTGAAAAAAAACTTCTGTGATGTCTCAAGCTCATCATGGTATATGAAACATACAGAAAAATTTTATTACAATATAAAATAATGGTTTTATATTATACTTTAAAATATAATGTATTTCTGTGATGCAAAGAGTCTGAATATAGGCTTTTAGTTTAAAAGCATGCACATTTGGAGAAATATAGGATTCTCATATGTTTATGTCAATTTTCTATACAGAGGAGTTATTTTTTATTTAATATTCATTGTTATCTCTATGAGCGCTGGTGTTTGCAATTCATACTGCAGCCGGAGGGCGCTCTGTGCATTTTAGTCCACAAATTCACCTAAGAAGAAGACGATATTCCATGAATGGTGTTTACCAATTCATACTACAGCCGGAGGGCGCTAAAGAAACAAAAACTCACTTAAAACTTATCAATAGAAGAAAACAAACAGGAATTTACTGAATGTCTTCCAGAGATCGCTAACCATGGCTTTTTCATCCAGATAAACAATTTTCAAGGCAATAAATACACGATTGAGATGATGAATGCATGTGTTGTCTCTGAATTTGCCTGTGAATAGCGCTGGCTCCGTGGGTGTGGCCGCATTAGTGGGTAATGAGCTGAATCACGGACTTCTGACATGGCTCTCTTTTCATACAGATTACATAAACACAGAATGTTTGTTTTCGATTTGACTTGCACGATTTAAAACCTGACATTTCAACGTTTTGTTAGACATAAGTATGAATTTTTTGTGATTAGTATTCACTAAGTTACACTTCATTTTCTGAGAACTATCAGATTGGACTTCGTTCAGAGGGAGATGAGAGATCACGCATCATGTTAGTTTTCTTTATTTTACAAAAAGCACAACATTTTGTTTTTACTCTGAGTGTATACAAATAAAAGGAGATATTCTATAGTTTCAATTGATGTATTACTTATGTCTCTATGACAAAAAATGACAGAGTATTTTAAGTCTGTTTTGCTGCAATGTGAAAAAAAACCTGCAAAACGCGCCGGCGCGTTTTTAGACCTCAGAGTGTTAAACTCTGTTTTGATGTGAAATCAGAATTCTACAGACTAGTGTTTTCAAGTAACAACCACTCTGTAATCTATACAGCTACAAAACAATAACAACAATTACAAAATAGTACAGAATGATTTCAATGACCACCCCAAGGCACTTAACGTGGGTTTTGCAATGCACCTCACCCTCATTTCATGTACACATAATTATATGGCAGCGGCCATCCACCCGACAGCCAGCCCAGCACTGAGACGCAGACACACACATCATAGCAGCATGTTTGCCTTTAGGTCCAGCTGTAAATTAGAGAACATTAAGCCTCTGTGAGTTAAGTGCTCCTTGCACCCTTCTTAAACCTGATCAAACAGAAAAACAAGTGATGTTCCTGTCTGAGTTGCAGCAGTGGACTAGTAAACTCCAGTTAATTGCTTAGCTAGTTGTTTATCAGCAAATACTTTCATTCTCCCACATCTAATGTCTCAACAGCATTTAAACTCACCCAATATTAATCTACAACTTAAATGGAGCAAGTTTCAAGTCCATCCTGGTTGACAGATAACCGTTTCCTGTTTAGTTTGTAAAGTTTGCAGACAAATTTGAATAACACTATCCATATAAGGACATCTAAACGTGTTTGGTTGGGGGACGTTGAACTGTTTGTTGTCCCCTCCCCCCATACGCTGTAATGGAGCTTAAACATGCTTTTGGCTTCTCTCACAGGCCTAATCTCTAATCTGAGGGATCCTGTCCACGTGTGGTCCTCCATCACGGTTTCCCTCATGGGCCTTTGAGATGGATTAAATGTTGCAGAGTTACATTCCCATTCCAATGCAAAACAACCATTTCTGCTTCCTGGATCCTGATTAAAAGAGCAAATAACTTCCTTGCAGTTCGTTTTTGGAGGGTCAGTCTTGGTCAGGTGCTTTTTACAGGCTTTGGTCTTCCACTTCGTCACCACACTAGAGCAGTGGTTCTCAAACTTTTTAGCGTGAAGTACCCCCTGAAGGGATTCCCATCCTTCTGCGTGCCCCCTCTCTTCCAGTTCAACTGCAGTCACACCTTTTCCATTAAGGGACAACATTTGTCCCCTAAATTGATTTTCCAGTGCATATTTTTACGTTTATGAATAACTTTATAAAATAAATAATGTTTTATATAAAAAATGTTTAATAGAGAAATATGCAATGACGGTAAAACGAAGTGATACTTTTAAATATTAAACTAAAACTGCCAGTAGGTGGCAGCAAGTCACTGTTTTTATGAGTGAGTCATCGAGTCATTCATTCAGTAAAGCCGAGTTCAGACTGCACGATTTTCAAAGTAGTCGGGTCACTGTTCTTTTCACACTGCATGACTATCTTGGCTAGCATCCAGTCGCTGCTGTGTTCAAACTGCACGATGGACCGGCGATAGAAGGTTTCACACTGCATGACTTTACAATAGGAAGAATCGCCGACAACTCTGTCTGGCACGCAAACTACGTTTCTGATGGATCCGAAATGGTCAATATTCATATTCATGCATTTTTATTAATATTCATTTTTAATCGTTTATGGCTTATGATTTATCAGTTTTAATTTTGCTTTCATATATTTATGTACTAATACTTTATATGTTAATTCTTATCATATTTTCAAGGATTTACTTGTTATTGTACCCTTATGGTTATTTTATATTTAAGAGTATGCTTGTTATGTTCAGTTGTTCTTCAAGTGTTCCAATGTGACAGGTCACGCTGACACGTTTGTGGTTAGACATTGGACGCCTGCAGAATTAACCATTTGAATTTGAAATCTGATCAAAATATGTCTGTTATTTTTCCTGATGACATTTAAAAGGGTAAGATTTGCAAAATTCCCTATAGGGGATAAAACAACTATTTTTGACACTGGACCAGTAGATGACGTAATGGGTGAAATTAACCTTTTCTTTTAGAACAAAACATCAATTTGAGTGGGATGTAAATTTCCCTATATGCTCATGGTATAAAGCTGACCAAGTCATTGATAATTCAGCTTTTTCCCTCCTTTGCTCTCCTTTGCTCCTACTTCTTGTCTCTTATCTGCAAATGTCTTAATTATTGCTCTTTTTGATCTTCATCTATTAGATACAATACTCTGGATTTTACAATACTCTAAATTTTATTATTAAATATTGACTAATACTTTATGATGGTTATTTTACCTTTTGGTTTTATTAAGTATTTTCATTATCGATTAAAGTTTGCGTGTGAGGCTAAATTTAATTGTAATGAATAAATAATTTTTCATCAACTTTATTTACTGCCTGGATCTCATTTTCACAAGTTTTTGCATCAGTTTCACAACCAAACACACGCGAGATGTGACAAGGAAACAACGCGATATCACGCGTGCAAGACCGGAGTTATTATTATTATTATTATTAAAAACGGTCGTCCGCAAGAAGCTTGCAATATGAATTGCCTGTGCGCTGATTTGCAGCGAAAACAAGAAAAAGAAAAGAAGAATATGGAGGAGGAAATGGTTGGGGAGACTGTGATTGTGTGTTCTGCAACGAGAGTTGGAGGTTAATAAATAACTTTTCAATGTGCTGCTGTTGCGGATGGTCAAGCAAATGTTTGTGCTTTGTTTCTGTTTGATAGAATTGTAATGTTTATCTGAAACGAAGCCATGCTTGCTGATATTGTGGTCTATAACTCCTCCCCGAACTCCCCGCTGCTCTGTATCTTGCTCTCTCATTGGCTGTCGGTCATCGCCGATGTAGTTTTCAGTCAGAACACTTTTCACACAGCAGGATTTTGAATCGCCGACAGGTCCAGATATTTAGCATGCCAAATATCTCACGGGTGTCGGCGACTCGTCGGCGATTCTCTCAGATCTCGTCTTTGCTCATTCACACTGCGTGATTGTCACTCGCGTGAACGAGCACCGATTTGCCTGTGATTTCGGGCATTTGCCGGCGATTTCTCAAAACCTGTCGGCGAGCCAAAATCGGGGCTAAAATCGTGCAGTCTGAACTCGGCTTAACGAAGCAAGTGGCTGTGAATGAATCATTGACTCTCACGATTCGTTCAAAGCCGCATTCGTGTGTTGTAGTTCTGCTCTGGTTTTCGTTAGAAATATTTTTTCGTTGCTAAATAGAGTAAATACTGACAGTACTGTGCTTAAAATGTACGTTTTGTTTTTTGACCTGTTGTATAACAATGCACGTTTGCAGTCATGTGGATATTTGGGTACAATTGCATTCTTCCTCGTTATTAACATTAAATACAAGAACTCACACAAGGTATGTTTTTGTATCGAAGAAAGTTTGAGTCTTAAATTGATATAAATCCACTATCTGTGTCTATATTTGTTCTTCATGCAAGTGCTAAATCCCCACTTTTACAAAGGTGCATTGTCGAGAACGGCAGTAATTTAGCGTGATTTAAGGCAGCAGATTCTGCACGCAATCTATCATATGCATGCTGCTTGTGTGGATACAGTCTTTTTTGACTGCAAACGATAAGGTAATTTGATTAAATGTACTGGATTTACGACATTTTGCCAATTAGAAATACATGCTCGGTTTTAATATTATTTTAAGGTATGGTAGAGTTAAATTAACTACTCCGCATTTTGTTCACGTACCCCCTTTTGTCACCTCACGTACCCCCGGGGTACGCGTACCCCAGTTTGAGAAACACTACACTAGAGGGCTGCTTCATGGGACGAAATTGTAAAGTCCCATTTACCTCTCTATGTCATCCAGTAGCGATAATACAGCAAATGTGGCATGTGATGTGAATACAACAAAACGGCTGCATGCTCAAATTTCCCGCGGAAACCCACCAGTACCATTAATATTAATATTGGATAATTTTTAACCAAAAAATGTTACAGACTGCAGTTTTAATATCATCAATTAACAACCTCATAGCTCACAGTAGGTCTGTTTTTAATGGTTTATAATTTATCATTAACAATCAATTCCCCTATGAAAAAAGGAACGTGATTTTTACCCTTGGAACCCAACTGCTGCACTCTATAATAATAATAAAACACATTAGAACTGTCAGCCACTGATACAAAGACAATAAATAGACAGACACATCTTTCTATTGCAATGTTAAAATCTTTGTTTCAACAGTGTAGTATTTTGACTCAAGAATAAGACCCTTGAGAGAAGATTCTTCTAATGAATCAAACAAAAAGACTCATAAGTAACAGGTTTAAATCTGTTACAAATTTAAATCTCGCATACAAATTAAAAAGCAATAACAACAAAATCAGCATTGCTTTGTTGAGTATGTCGTTTGGGCCTATTATAAGAGGTCTGGAACATGAGGCTTTGAATTTAGCTTGTTTAGGAAGTTGTATCTTTCTAATCACTTGTGTCTTAAGACACAAAGCGTTTCTGTCGCTCAAGCACAAATAGACAAATAAACAGGCTGGGCAGTTTCGACATGCTCAGACATTATCAGGCCCCAGACGTTCCCTCTCGTCCAAAATGACCACTGAGGTTGAGTCTAAATAAACAGAGTTTGAAGGATGTGCCTTGTTATACTCCCTGTCTGCTTCAGCAGGGACAGAGTAGCGCCATCTAGAGCCAGAGTTCTGCCAAGCAGCTGTCAAAGTCTCAAACACGGCTCTCCAAATTGCCCCAAGGCTGACAGGCATCTTACAGTGGGCGGTCTGTGGCAGGCTGAGACTTCATTCAGCTGTCTGATACATGACCCTCAGACTGCCATCTTTTGAGTCGATAAAGGAAGCAGACAGTGAAAACTGAGCAACAGACACAGCCAAGCTGCACAAGTACTAAAGAAAGATCAAATAATCAGATCGATATTATATATACTGACCCCAAACTTTTGAATGATAGTGTATATGATACATTATGTACATTATTTATAGTTTAGGCATATATAATGCTAATAATGGCTAATGTTCAATGTCTATAGTTACTCATTTTTAAAATTTAATCAAGGTATTGGTACTGAAATCAGCAATATTAGCCTTGATAGTAATACTTGGTGTCGGATTAAAAATCATATAAGTAAGCAAGGACAGCAAAGGTTTATCTGTGCATGTTTGTCTCTTTAGGCACCTTGATTGATGGGTAGTGACCAGACGAGTCTCATCTCATCACAGTGAGAGACGTGGTGGCGGTGCAAGGGGCAACTGACACATTCAGAACTCAGCTTCTCTCTATTCAGGCTTCAAGGTCGTTTTATAAACTCATGGACTGCAAAATTTCACCCTTTCAAACACTGTGAACTCTCTGTTCCACATCTTCATCTCTAATTATGCTGCAAAAAATAAGTTAGGGCTATTTGCAGTTTGCTAAACATGTGATATGTCATTACTAAATGCAGAATTAGCTGAGACAACAACAGACACAAAACACACACAACAGCCAAACACCCTCAAATCTAACAACATTAAAGGTGCTTAACCTACCCGCATGAAGGTAAACACTTAAAATGATGGAGTAATGCCAGCTGTCAAAACACGACACGAATCTCCTCTAACCTCGCTTGTAGTTCCTTAGTTGTAGTTGTACTGGAGGTCACCAAAAATGTGGGCACTGCTTCTCCTCCTTCAATACAAAATCCATGTTCTGTGCCACAAGATACACACCCTCAGGGCATTAAGAGGAACCAGCACCTCCCAACACTGCCGTCTGCTCCAGTATCAGCATTAGCACTGGCACCAGGTATGTCTCTGTGCCCGTCCTATCGTGTGTGTTCCAGCTCTGCTCAGGAGAGCGCAGGCAGTGGTTAAGGGGAAGTGCTGTGTGTGTGTGTGTGTGTTGAGGTTAAAAGGAAGGGAGTGGTGCCTGTGACAGAGCGGTTTGCTGTCTCTGAAATGAGTGTGATTTAAAGTCAAAGTGAATGTGAAACCATGTAGGATTTTTTCTCAACATAATGCATCTTATCTAATGCTCGTGTTTGCACATGCTTTCTAATCAGGGTTATTATCGCTGACTAAAACTAAAACCATTAAAAAAAACCCAAAACAAAACATGAACTTGAAAAGACTTTTTTTTTTTACCTGAAAAAAGAAAATCAATTTCTAAAACAGTCAGTGGGTTATGAATAAATCTTATACAGGTGGGCCATCAGAGCCTTTGTTAAATCCTCTGTGAATTTCTAATACAAAAAGAGATGAATCGTTTTCATCGCTTTGTGCTCATACAAAGGAGATGACACTGATTACTTCTTTACAATAATGTGCTGCGTCAGTGCGCGAGAAATTTATATGGTCATCCATTCAAGAACGATCCCAGGGCTCATAACGTGCAGCAGATCAAACGATCGATTTCACTCGCACATGTGGGAAGTTTCACACAAGGACCTTTGTAAGAACTTCAAGGCTCATGTCAAAGTCATTTTGTCTCAGTGCGTAAGAATGCGGTATGAAACGTGAGAAGGGCTGGAGTGTTTTCAATTTGAGTGCTCAGAAAAACTTTGATACCATTTCATCTCTTAAAAATTGTTTTATAAAAGAATCACAGACCTGATACAAGGAACTTCCCCTTTTTTGATCAAAATGATTCAGAACTGTTCCTCCACGTCATCCAGCATCATTCTTACAAAATGTTATCATGGTAACCATAGTTTCAAATCAAAATACCATTGTAAATAAGGTTATTGTTAATACTCTCTATATTATATTCTGTTTCTGTCCAACAGCGAGGATGAGATATCCATCTCCTCGCTGTTGGACAGAAACCTTGTGTATTTATTTTTTTTTATAAATCACCCTTTACATCAGTCTGTGGGTTTTGCAAATTTTCAACCAGCTAAAAAGTATTAATAGAGCTTGTGACCAACTATACATACACATTTAAATCATTTTAAATCATTCAATATAATAATTATTTTATATAATATAATTATAGTAAAATACAAAAACTATGGTTACCATCATTAATGTCAGAGCCATATTTAAAATCAATATTTTAAACGATGGAATGATTCTATGCCTAATTGTATCATCATCTTGTACTGTGGCAGGAGGTAATAACTGGAGAAACAACCATATCTTCATATCTATCTAAACAATTCCCAATCAGAAACATACCCCAGACCAGAGATGACCAGAAGGTCTAATTCAGCTTCTTCTGATGAATGAAATTTGCAATTTCAAGGTCAGGGCACAACAAAACAACACAATTTGTTTCAGCCATTTAGTTTATGAATACCAATGAACTTCCATTTCATGCAGCCCTTCCACAACAGTTGCATGAAAGAATGAAACTGTTATGGAAAATCATTGTAAAACATTGCATTTCAATGCAAGCATTAAGCCAAGGAATGATTGAACATCACATTACGATGTGAATAAGTATTTATGGTTGCTTACAAACATCAGAATATGAATCATGATTTGATATCAAAAGATTGGAACTTTATGGTGCAATTTAACAAAAAAATGTTGCATTGACCTATATGTTCTGGCAGTGGCACCTCTGGCAAAATGGTTCACTTTCTGTGCCAGTTGAGTACGTTCTTATAAAAGATAATAGCTTGACATAAACCGATCCCTGTAAAATTCAAGCACACCAACATGCGCTGAAAATGGTTAACAAACTCCTATAAAATGAAATTTTTCTATAAATTCCAAACTAGTTTACTTGAGTTACCTGCTGAGGTGGTCTCGGGCAACATTTGCAATTACACAAACAGTGTAGCACATCTGGGAGCTGTCGAGAGTAACCTTTACAAGGGGCATTCAGCAGACGTGTAGAGCCGTCCGTGCATACCGATACATATACGCAATATAACACTGCTGCTCACTGCTTATTCTGATCTAGAACCAGTTCAATTAAACCATGCATCATCTATAAAAACCATATGGTCTTTAAATATGACCTACATTAGATTTCTATTTATTTACCATACCACAACTTTATCAGCTAAGTTAGCTATGTTAAAAAAACATGCAATCTGTGGACCTTCTGTGCTGAAGAAATCTTTGTATCTCTGCGGACTGGATTTAAACATGATAAAATGTGTTAAATAAAACAGAGTACTACATCCTCAGCTTAAGTGCATAATCAAATTACCCAAAATATTCAATAAATGAACATCTGTGGGCACAGAATCTGAGTGGGCCTACTTATTAGCAATGCTTCTTTGCTTTTATTAGCAATAATTTGGAGTTTTATAGCAAAATGCCATACTTGTGTGAACGGTCAAATCTCATCAAAAACACCCTTTTTAAATCAGGCTAATAATGTGCACATGCCAACCAGGCTTAAATTGTTAAAACAACAAGCTATTACATCTTTCATTAAGAGTTTTGTTCTACCCACTTTGACGATTAGCCTACTTTGTTTCTATTCCTGCATTGTTTTACTTAGTAGCCCCGCCCACTGTGCAATCTCATTGGCCCAGAATCTCTCTCTTAATAACATCAGATATGTTCTGATTGGTTCGTGTCACTTAACACAGCGGTTTCACATGAAGCGTAAAGTCAAACAGATCATCATCTGGATAGTGCACTGTGTTATGTACATGCTAATCACGCTAGTACGCTTATTTTTCCAACATTTCAATGGCCGTTGATACTGTAAGTGAAGGCTGTATAATGCAATTTTCAGAAAATTCTTGTCTGGATAGTTTTTAATAGGGCTGCACGATTAATTGCACGAGATTGTCATGCGTGTCTCATCAGTAAAGCCGGTTCTGTGATTAGCGGTAAATGTCCATCACCTGCTTTCAAATGGAGCGGCACTTAATATACAGAGCCGTAGTTCGCGGACAAGCTACGCAATATCGTGTTCATAATCGCAGATGAATTGCTTTCGATTACGAACGCGATATTGCGTAGCTTGTCCGCGAACTACGGCTCTGTATATTAAGTGCCGCTCCATTTGAAAGCAGGTGATGGACATTTACCGCTAATCACAGAACCGGCTTTACTGACGAGACACGCATGACAAAAGCATGCGATTAATCGTGCAGCCCTAGTTTTTAATAGTCTTTTTGGAGAGGTGAGTGACAGCAGAACTGTGGCCACTTCTGTTCAAAACAAACATAACCTGGTTAGACCACTGTGAAAGCGGATGTGTAAAAATTTCTTAGGCCTCAGGGTCAAATCCTGTCCATCCCAGAAACCTTTTAACTGTCTTTACAAGCTTAACTGAAGATAGGTTGCGCTGGCCTACAGCTTTTTCTCCCAAACATTCCCCTCATGTTGACAGCATGTTACCACACTGAAGCAGTCTATATTTACATAACTAGGCGTGACACCCTTCTGGTGATAATCGGACCATTTCTCGTCAGGCTTGTGCAAAGTGAAAGAAACTAACTATATGATTCAAATTAATGAGAAGTCAATGAGTGCGAGCACAATAATTACGTACTGTGCCCTTAAGGTATTAATACTATGATTTGTCATGACACAGCTAAAGAAAAAGGCAACGGAAAGAAAGGCAGTATTAACATTGCGTGAGCACAATATTTGAAGAGTGACATCTAATTATTTATTGCTTCTCTATAAACGTGGTGCTGAAGGGTCTGCAGAAAATTTGAGAGGAAATATAATTTAACAGCAAGAAATAAAAAACATATACACACACACACACACACACACACACACACACACACGTTTTATGGGTACTTTCCATAGACATAATGATTTTTATACTGTAAAAACTGTATATTCTATTCCCTAACCCTAAACCTAGCCATCACAGAAATATATGCAAAACAACATATAAAAAACAGATGATTTTGGATGATTTATAAGCCTTTTAACCTAGTGAGGACCAGTAAAATGTCCCCACTAGTCGGTTGTCATAATATTTCACTATATTAGCCAAACCTGTACATACACACACACACACACACACACACACACAAATGCCGGATAGGTTCACTAAGGCTGCATTTACTTGATTAAAAATATAGAAAATCAGTAATATTGTGAAATAGTATCACAATTTTAAATAACTTTTTTTCTGTTTTTATATATTTTAAAATGTAATTTATTTCCTGTGATGGCAGTAATTACTCAGTGAATGGTAATATATATACTAATTTTTATTACTCAAAGGTTAATAGATGAAAATATTAACATATTAACATAGCTGCCTTTATATATGAACGTCATTGCCAAAATATGCCACCTTATATGTGTTGGAAATTTCTAATCTCAAGTAACTATAAACCTTTTATGTGGCAAGTAATTGTTTATGTGGAATTTCTTCAGAATAGCGTGTCAGGGAATCTTAGGATAGGGTGATACGCTGCTGTGATAATTCAGCCTGTCAAGAGCTGACGTAACCAGCAAGCCGCATGACTGCTTCTGTCCGTCCCTCCCTTCCCTCCAGCTACCTAGAGTCTGTTTCTTTAACTCTAAATGTAAGGCAGCACAAGCTGGCACATGCACACACACACACACACACACACACACACCCTACAGTCAAACATCTGCAGTGCTAACACTGCAACTCTGTCCACGCCTCATCCCATAAAGCAGCTTTCAGTTTTGTGCACTTAAACAGTGATGTGTTTCCATCGGTCACACAGAGGCCATTCCTCTAAAACCCACTTTTTATATCTTTCAGAGCTTGGCACAGATCAGTGCCTCATTGTTTTTCATATCCAAGGAGAAATTAAAGCTGATGTGTGTAATTTAGAGTGCGTTCACACTTGTAGTTCAGTTCTCTTAGTTCTTTTGGTCTGCACCAAAAAAGAAAATGATGCATTTAGTCTTGGTTTGCTTAGCATTCACACTATCAATTTTAACAATGAACCTAAATATACACAACAACAACAAAAAACAGCTTTAATGAAATATATTTTAACTTGGTGAACATCCAAAACAATGCTGTGTGCTGGGCTAAATGCGCTCAATGTATGTGTGTACATATTAGGGGTGTAACGATACGCGTATTCGTATCGAACCGTTCGGTACAAGGCTTTCGGTTCGGTACGCGGTACACATTATGTACCGAACGGTTCGTTGGACTAATTAATTACATTTGGAAAATAAAAAAGTTTGTGAAATATAATGTTATACGTTCAACAAGGTAGCCCAATAACCCAAACGACGTAACAGGCAACGCCCCTGACACCCCCGAAGAAAAAAAAAAACACCAACTTAAACGTTTATGTTATGCTGCGTTCAAACCGAACGCGTCTGGAGCGTCTGATTTACATGTGGCTACTCAGGCAGGCGCTCGCTCACTCAGTACGCGCTGAAGGCTCTTTGCAAAATGGCTAATGTGTTTAACACATAGACTGTAAAGGTTTAACAGACCAGAAATAGAAGATCGTCCAAATAACCAACAGGTCTGGTGTTTGGATGCACTTTGGATTCCCTGTAAGCTATATAACATTTTCATTTTTTTTTTATAAGGAGCTGTTTTTGTTTTATCTCTTTCGAGCGTGAGTTTAAAATATTCTAATCTCCCCCCAGAGTGAGTTTTTTTTTTAATGCAACCATTATTTTAGAACGTTTGCCTTTAATGTTTCCATAGGGACGCGTCTTGCGTGTCACTAGCGCTGAGCGCAGCAACAATAACACTGTATGACAGATGGATCGCTATTATTTTGTTTTTCCTTGTTTATTTAAAATATTCCCAAACTTGCTTACCATGTTATCAACTATCTGATATTCCGATCCTCAAATATGTGTAAGTGAGTGTGTTTTGTCGTTTAAAAGCCTTCATAAATGATCTTTATCTTGATCTATAACGCGAGATAGGCGCCGCCATCTTAGTTTGCGCTGCAGTTCACAGAGTCCTGTCAGTCGGATTTACAGCAGGTGAATTCATCATTTTCTCCCGAAATATATGCAAGTAAGTGGCTGGTGAACTGGAAGAATAATAGAGTAAACTTTATAGTTACTTAGGCCCATTATGTGTGTCTGATATGAATAAATATCGGCAAATTGTATATGAATGGATTGTTATTGCTCCTTCCACTGATGTCTGACATCAGTGTGCATTTTATAAACTCTAAATATATTGTTTTAATGGTGCTTATGCATATATAAATGTCTGAAATCTTAAAAGAATGAACGTTAAAGAACGTTATGTGGCTGAAAACACTGCATAGTTGTGATAAAACGTACCGAACCGTACCGAACCGAACCGTGACACCAGTGTATCGTATCGAACCGAACCGTGAATTTTGTGAACCGTTACACCCCTAGTACATATGATGGTATTTTTATCAGAACTCACAAACAGCTTATAAAATGTGTAAAGGAGTCAAAACAGGGGAAGGTTCCGACACCTGTATTGAACCGTAATGGGCAATATAGGTCTTATATTGAGAAGAATCAGGCATGCTTGAGCATTCTGTCCTTTTTAGGGTCGCATCTTGTGACACCACGTCCTGTTTTGATGTCTGTGGTCCGTGTTGCGTTCAAATTTCAGCCGAACTGCACCAGAGTTTGTTTGTTTGCATTCACACCTCTTTAAATGAACCACACTAGCAGAGCAATCAAGCCTGGTCTCATCAGAAAAATGTACCTGTGGGAACGTTTTTGCGAGTTGCAAAATATGTACCAATACGTACATATCACTGCAGTTTCAATATGAAATGTCCACTGAGTGGCACTAAAAGCATGTTCATTTTTTTGCCGGACACCATAAACGTGAATATGGTGCGTTTTTATGACGCTGGTTTTATACGTATCACCGCAGTTCTGATTTGAAATTTGTCTGGTGAGTGGTACTAAAAGTGTAACGCTCCATTATGTTTTAAAATAACGTACCACCAACACTACACCTAAATGTGACATAAAAAGCATCTGTAATCGTGTCGTTTTAGCTTGTTTTTATCTCTCATCTTTGAGCTCTTTTACCGAGACTAATTTTTCCCCGGATTCATACCCAAGGCTTCCTCGCCCTAAGTCCAACTCCATATCGGCTGAGCTACCGAACAAGCTTGTTACGTCAGAATAACGAAACATATGGAGCTGGTTAAATATGCACTTTGGTAAAAAAGCGTTTTGAAGTCATGACATAATATTGTGCTAGGAAACGAGAAAACAAGTCTTTATTGATCCATAATCTGACCCTGTAATCGTAACTGTGCGTGAAAACGATTAAAAGCTGTTTTACTGCCTCTAGTGTTCATTTCTGTCGGAAGCTACAGTGATATGTACGAAGCGGTACGTATTTTAGCGACTCGCGACCAGGTACGTCTTTCCATGAGACCAGGTTGGAGCAATCACACCAGAGTTTGTTTTAATCAAACCAAACCTACCAAGCGTGAACACAGCCTTGGACACTTGTGGTGGCATTTTTTGTTATTCTGGAAGTGATTTAGTCTCATTCAATGACTTGTGTTCTGCCTAGGGAAATGAGTTCTTTATTATTGCAGCTCAGAGAGGAAGTGAGTCACTTCCAAAGTCACTTCATCCCATTCTCCTGTTTTCAAAGACTTGGCCAAAAATGCAGTTCCAGCAAAATGTTCCTGTCTTGTAAAGAAAGAGGCAAACATGCACGCTACCTCCATATGCACTTTTGCTCCTGCTGAAAGATGGCCAGGTGGTGATTAGCAAGTCCTGCAAACCTCAAACCCAAACAGTCCTTCATCACCCTACACCTTGTTGTTACGACAAACACTGGTGCTGCATTCTTCTCCTACGGATTCCTGGGAACTTTTTTTTTATGGGGAAACCGGCAGACTCGGCTGAGGGGAGCCAAACGGCAATTATAACAGAGCCTGCTGCAGATCGAATGAACCCACCGCAACAAATTACAAACGAACTTGACATCATCTATAAACATGAGGCTTCGCTAAATAACAAAAAGAATGTTTAAGGGCTGTTTACTTGGAGCGAACTACAACAGTGAATCTGTAGCATCCAAACAGTGTGCTGTTGTTCAGATTATAAAGATGACTATCTTGTTTTGCATTTTTGTATTAAAATAGAAGGGTGAAATGTATAACAGTGCCACAAGAATTGTTATATAAACCAAAGAAACTATTTTCCAACAGGAATTATCTACAGCTTGTGATTATCTTGGTCTAAGTTTTGTGTGGATATTTAGAGTGAATCAGTACACCAGAGCTGACCCGACAGGTGGCTTCAATAAGCACTAAAGCAAAAATAGATCATACCACTGAGCCTCCAACAACAGAAACACTCAGGGGCAAATGAACTAAACAGCTGCATTACTTTCGCACACAGTTTTTCAGTGCTATTTACTAACCACTCGCAATCCAATTTAGCTAGATGCTAAATACACTAATTAACACTGCTAAGTTCTTTATACCCAATCAGCATAAGCGACTTTCTATACTTTTATCAAGAGTTAGTAGGTACCCTGCTGGTTCTGAGAACACTATGCAATGCAGAACTCAATAGTACAGATTTATTAAAAAAAAAAAAAAAAAAAAAAAAAAAAAAAAAAAAAAGTTTAACTCTGATTTCAACTTGTCCTTATATATTTATGCATTTTATTTAATAAAAAATCTAAATATATTAAATACATACTTGTATACACATAAATTAAGTGCATTTAGCCCAGCACACGGCATTGTTTTGGATGTTCACCAAGTTCTGTCGCAAAATATATTTCATAAAGGCTGTTTTTTTTGTTATGTATATTTAGGTTCGGTGTTAAAAATGACAGTGTGAATGCTAAGCAAACCAGGACTGAATGCATCATTTTCTTTTTTGGTCCAGACCAAAAGAACTAAGTGAACTGAACTACACTCTAAATTACACACATCAGCTTTAATTTCTCCTTGGATATGAAGGTGAAAGTCGTTTTAAAAGTAATGCATTACAGTATTGCTTTACTCTCTCATAAACTTTCAAGTCAAGTCAAGTCACCTTTATTTATATAGCGCTTTTTACAATGCAGATTGTGTCAAAGCAGCTTTACATTGATAACTGGTACATAATTTTTGCTGCACAGCAGATCTTCAAGAATAGTGTCAATGCAGGCAGATCAGAAGCACTGTTGAATAAATGTCAAGAATACTGTTGAATATCAAATGTCAAGTCAAATGTCAAGTGTCCCCAACTAAGCAAGCCAAAGGCGACAGCGGCAAGGAACCCAAACTCCAACAGGTGACATCAGGTGGCAAACAAGTGGCAAATAGGTGTTAAAATGGAGAAAAAAAAAAAAAAAAAAAACTAATTGCGTTACTTAGTTACTTTCTTTGGAAAGTAATGTGTTTCATTACTTTTGAGTTACTGTACATTTTCTCGTCAGAGTTGCTTGTTTGTTTTCAATTACAAAAACAAAAGTTCTATGTTTGGGAAATATAAATGCCCTTTCACACCAAAAGTGAAATGAATAAGCTGAAGGAAATGCAAATATCCTGTTTTTATTCAGTTTGAAGAATACTGAATCTGTTTTTGTGAAAGTGAGGTGAGTAAATGTATGCTCACATTTAGTCTACAACTACAACAGCCATCATGTTTACATTAATAATAGATTGGTTAATAGATGGGAAAACAAAGTAACTTGCGTTACTTATTTGAAAAAGTAACTCAGATATTTTGTCGTAAATTTAAAAGTAATGCATTACTTTACTCGTTACATGAAAAAGTAATCCGATTACATAACTCACGTTACTTGTAATGCATTACTCCCAACGCTGGGGTCTGGTATAAACCCACAAGTGATCAATAAAACATCAAATCATCAAGTCTTTCCTTAAATTTAACATACCTTGTGTCTCATTCCCTACGATCTGTCCTCAGAGGCTCCCTACATGACACAATGACACAGCAGATTTGGATGAGAAGGTACAAACCACTGCTTCTTACTGCATCAGCCTGGCTTTGCAATATTTCATGGCCAATGATTCGAACGTACGTTCTGAATACTAATTTAAGGACAAGTCCTGCAGTATTTTAAAGACAGGACAAATTCTTGTGCACCAAATGCTCCTCGGGCCCCAAGAAATGCAATCATAATCAAATATTTAACATTTATTTTGAGCTAAAGGGAAAGAACTGGTTTGATATCTCATCTGCTGACAGAGGACAGAGCTGAATCTTAATTTGGTTGACCTCAATTTTCAAACTTATTTATATATTTAAGCCAGTTATTTAAAGTACCAAGACAGCTGGGGTGTTAGCCATCACAAGGTGTCAAAAAAATGCATTCATTTAAATAGTATTTGCACAATGCAAATTGGATAACAGCTGCAGAATATATAAGGCTTTTAGATTCTTTACATGACAAGCAGTTCATTTTAGTTGTTTATATGTCATAGTACATTTCTATAAAGTTATTATTTGCCACCCACTGCGCTTAAGGACTACTGCCAGCTTTCCATATGTTTAACAACATAATGTCTGATAAAATATGGTTTTATCTGTGGATCAGTGATCATAATCTGGAATAACAGAGCTCTGTTTCCGAAAATCACGTCAACCAACCTGAAACCGCCAACACACCCAATCTGATTGCGACCATCGCTGTCACATTCCCACATCCACATCATACAGCCAAACACACCAGCAATCCCCTAGATACAGCTGGAGCTGTTTGACAGAAATAGACTTGTTTTGTTATGGCCCTGTGAATCCCTCGAGGAGAGCAGCCATAATAATGGCAAGATCGCACAGAATCAAGGGAGAATCAAACCCCAATGTCAAACTCACCAACACATCAGTGCCCGGAGAGATCATTCAAATCACATGACTGTCAGGATCTGTTCAGCTCAACTGCACAGTGACAGAAGAAACTGGGACCATTAGTATCATACCATTATCATGCTGCGCAATCTGTCCTTGTTTTTTGGTAGATGTGTGCGAAAATGTCTGTGTAAACCTTGGAAGAGGTCTGAAATGTTCTTGATGAGTCATGCGGGGTTGGATGACTAAACAAATGCACAGCTGTTATTAATGCCACAGTAGAAATAATGCATTTTGGGCTGTTTCAGCTTGATCTGTAGGCACAAATATAGACAAACAGCATAGAGACTAAGGGATAGTTCACCACCATATTGAAATGCTTACCTTCATGCTTTTATGAACGTAGTATGTCATTCTAAGGTACTGTTTGGACAAACTACTCTGTTGGCGTACTGTTTTTCGCATACTATATAGTGTTGTTGAAAGTACTGACCGCGATACCAAGTCGGTACTGAAATTTTAAATGATGCTTTGAACACTGTTGAGTGTATTCGTAAACACCTCTGATTGGCCACTGTGTTCACATGCTCATCAGATATATCTGTAATTAGCTAATAATGATCAGCGCTTCAAAAACATGTTGAAAATAGACATCAATGACGCTCTTCACCAAGCGCTTACACAGATACACACATGAGCATTTGAAAGCAGGCATCTACCAAGGGACCTGTCAGTACACTTCAAATTCAAACACTTCCGTGTGCTTTCAAACGCTCCCATGTGTTGATCATTGTAGCCGATCACAGGCATGTCTGATGAGCACGTGAACACAAAGGCCAATCAGAGGTGTTTACGAATCCACTCAACAGCACTCAAAGCGTCATATTTTTAAAATTTCAGTACCGACTTGGTATCGTGGTCGGTACTTTTGACAGCACTATATACTAGAAGTATTCAATTTTAAGACTTTTTACAGTGGAAAGACAGACATACAGGTTTGGAACAAAATTCTGTAAATGATTGGGTGAACTCAGTACATAGGGCCGATAAATATTATTTCAAGCTAATATACAGGGCTACCTGTTATCACTGATATCAGCTTTTTTGTGTTATGCCCAGAAATATTTAGCTGATATTAAAAAAATAAATCAATTCAAAATTCAGAACTAAAACAAATCCTTTTAAATATTACAAATACTTATACATACAGCTTTTGGTGGTGCGTAGATCCAAAGATAACTCCAAGATCAAAAAACATGAAAGATCCACACACAAGAATAAAGTCAAAAAAGCTCAAACGAATTTATTTTCTAGAAGCCACAAAAAGTGCAAAAGTGCAAAGTGCAAAATGAGCATGTAAAATTAAACATCCAACAGTGAGTACAATACACAATAAACATCATACAATAAACACACAAAAAAAATATCATCCGATATATGGTACATACCTTCTATATGAAAGCAGAGCATACGTTTATGTTGAAAATGTTAATGGTTGTAACCCCACATGATCACATATTCCAAGTATGTGACTAAAATTGGTATCCAATTACATCAGCAGATCCAAAGATAGTTTAGCTGACACAAATGTGAGTGCAAAAACACCACCAGCTCATATCATTCTAGCTGAAATCATAACCACAAAGAATGATTATTGTTGCATTATCTGATACAAAGCAGCTTAATGCTGCATAATCTTGCCCCAAACTGAAAATCCACCTCCCAAGGACATCACCGGAGCCAAAACAACAAAACACCGGGGGCACAGTAAAATCATAAAAAAACAGCTTGATGTCAGGATATGTATGAACATAACAAGTCTGCTATACATAAATATAAAACAGAAAGGAAACAGTGAGGAACGTCAAGCGCAAGGATGTAAGTATTCCATTTACTCTTGCATTTAATTCCTTTAATGGCCGTAAGCGAGCCAATCTACTTTATGATCTAGTTAAATGTGTTTGCGTCAGTTGTTTCTGCTTCAATGTCACCATTCTAATGGATGGACATAACAAACAGGCACCGAGATCAATGCTCGCTACCCTACGGATCACAGTGCTCCATCAGCAAAGCCACAAAGTTACAGCAAGAAATGTAAAGTCAAACTGTGGAGGTCAGAGATTTTCATCATCCAAAAGTTTTATATAGTCTGTTTGGCTTAGTAAGCAAACAACCCGGTGTCCTCCAGGTAGTCCGCATCAGTCAGAATGACATCAGACTACGGAACAGAGAGAGGGAGAGAATGAAAGAGAAATACAGAGAGAGAGAGAGAGAGAGAGAGAGAGAGAGAGAGATAGCTGCATGCCTCAACAGCTGCTGCAGTCATCTTTGCCAGACACCTGCATGCTGCTCAAGCACCCACGAACACACACACACACACGTACCTCTCACTCCATCCTGAGCCCGGCTGCCTACAAATAAAATGCAAACAGCAGCGTCTGGAGGTCTGCTTTCTAACTTAAGGATAAACTGCAGAGGATAAACTCAGTCGTCCCTGAGAACGAAAATCCTGCATTGTTGTGGCCATCGGAGCTCCTCTCACCTAGCGTGACGATGCACTCCACTGGGCTGTCTGCCTCCCTCCTTTCCCCCAGCCTCCTGTCCCTTGAACGCCTTCTCGTTTTCTCTGTCTCTCCACGTCACTCTCTCTGCTCTTCTTAACCCCTCCCCCTGCATTTATCCCTCTCCCCCCCGCCCTCTCCCTCTCTTGCCCTCTCTGTCTTTCTCCCTCAGTGTGTTTTCTGTTGAAGGTGGCATCTCGGTGCTCTTGCCCCATGCAAAGCGGCTGTGCCCTGTTTTTCTATTTTATTTATTTATTAACTTTTTTTTCCCACGCTGCAAAGTCACTGTTTTTTTCACAATTCTAAAAAAGGGTTGGAGATACAGAGGCAAAAAAAAAAAAAAAAAAAAGGCAACGTGAGGGAGAAAGAGAGAAAACAATAAAAAACTAACCAGATTCAAAATTAATTAAATAAAAATAAATTTAACATAATATAAAAAAATATAATAAATAATGCCATTATAAATAAAAAATATTTTAACAATTTACTAATTTACAATTTTAGCATAATGATAATATAAAAGCCAATTATTTTATTTATATTGTCTTTACAATATAACACCTCATAATTATTCTCAAAATTAATAAAAAAACAAAACAAAATTAAAATATAAATAAAACTACAATTCTTTTTTTTATATTAATATATTTGTTATATTAAAGGGTTAGTTCAACCAAAAATGAAAATTCTGTCATTAATTACTCACCCTCATGTCACCCGTATGACCTTCGTTCATATTCAGAACACAAATTAAGATATTTTTGATGAAATCCGAGAGCTCTCTGACTCCCCAATAGACAGCAATTTAACCACCAATTTCGTCACTTCATAAAATTAAGGTTGAACCACTGCAGTCACGTTGACTATTTTAACAATGTCTTTAGTACCTTTCTGTATCTTGTAAGTGGGAGTTAAATTGCTGTCTATTGGGGAGTCGGAGAACTCTCATAAAAAATTTCATAAAAAATATCTTAATTTGTGTTCCGAAGATGAACGAAGGTCTCATGGGTTTGGAACGACATGAGGGTGAGTAATTAATGACAGAATTTTAATTTTTGGGTGAACTAACCCTTTAATATATTTCTTTGCCACTATAACCAGATTCTCCTAGAAGAACTTCTCAACCATTAATGAAGTACATTCTGTAACATTTCTGAACATACTTTGTCTGACATGTTGACAATGACCTTTGATCCTGTGTGTTCTTTTGACCTGTTATGTACGAACATCAACCATAAAAATAATTATCTTCAGTTTACAAGCCCAATCTAAACTTTTTAAGGTACCTATAGCATTGACACTTCAAAAGAGTTATCTGCTAATCTCAACTCCCATCTGAATCTTAAACTTTGCTGCTTTTATGCTTGTATCTTGTTTTGATAAATCACATTACCAACTAACCGAAGCTAAATCTCAATTCTGGATATCTGCTCTTTATATGTGGATTATGGTAAATAAGTGTTGCTCACTTACTGTTGCACCTTCAGACGGCAGCTGGCATGAAGCGGCATCAATCTCCCGTACACGTTCCTGAAAAGCGAATGTCTCAAGGCTGACCTTGGCTCACACCACAGAGAGATCCGAACCTCAGAGCGTTCTCGGCATCCGTACGAGTGCCAGGACGGCAAGTTTTGTGTATGTGCTAATCTAAGCCCAATACAATCTCTCTTTCACTGTATAGGAAGGATTTAGCTTTAATGGGATTGCAAGCTGAATCCGGCAGGTGGTGTCCACGATTAGCTCAAGTTCAGCTTTTGCTTTTAAAAATGGCAGAGCCTTGCACAACAAACACCCAGAAGCCCAGTCATCTGTGGCGGTACCAACCCCCCTCATGACCACTTCACAGAATTTGTGACTGAAGTGGAGTGGCACCTGGCTACCACTGGAACTAGAACAGTCCTCGGATAATTACCTAAAGATTCCTGGTAAAGCAAAACGACTGCAGCAAAGTAGCCTTAAGTAAGTGATCACTAGTGCGCCTACTGAAACTGATCTAGGAGGACAGCTGCCAAACTCTGCTAGGGTCTCCTTTTCAAACCCAAACACCCTTGGTCTCGGTATATTACAAATCAAATACACACAAACACACAAACACACACACACACACACACACACACACACACACACACACACACACACACACACACACACACACACAATGCACTGCATTCTCACTTGAACAGACATAAAGCACACAAAATTATGTCAAAATGTGGGTTGTCGAGTATCTTCATAAGTAGTCTTCAATGAGTTAAAGAGTGTTAAATGAATGTAAAGGGTTGCAAAAATAGGACGATCCGCATCATGTGCATCAGGTCCTAAAGTGACAGCAGCCTAATAAACCTGCTGCTATCTGTCATTAATGTTAATCAAAGAACAAATGACAAAAAGATAAACACTCACTTCTTGACTGAATAACTTTTGTAGCTTTAATAATGATTAATCTATATTTATTGCAGCTTTGTAGCTTTATTGAGGATTAATCCATATTCATTTTATAATTTGCGCAGTAAAGACTGTGCAGTGCTTGATTATTCAATTTCTCTATATTTACCTGTTAGACCTATCATAAAGCACTGTTTACAAGGTTACATGGATCAAAAACAATGAAAACAATAAACTTTTTTTGGTGCATTTTAGCAGAGCAGGTAAAAATCTGAACCGGCACAACTGGGCCAGTAGAAAAAAACCTTAGTGTTGAACTCTGATACAGAATATTAAAGGCATAACTCAATGTGACATAATTTCACTTAAATTAAAAGTTGTTATACTTTTTAAAGCCTATTAAATGTTAAAATTTATAGCTTTCGATTATACTGTAATGTTGAATGGCTATAATTAATGCCTAGAATTGAGGAAAAAATCAATTTAATACAGACATCAGTATCAGTGATACAGGCCTTCATTCATAATGCTTAATAAAAAGACACTATTAAATAAATATTTAATAAATACTGTCTTTATGCTGTTTCAACATTATTTTGGAGATTCAATATGAAAGTGTTACAATTTAAAAATATATTAAAGTCTTTATATATTAAACAGTGTTTGGTCTGATTTATCGCGAAAAATTACAGGAAAATGTGTTATTAATTTTTTTAATTTTTATTTTTTTAATCGTTTGACAGCACTAATATATAGGCCTAATACATACAGTACACACACACACACACACACAAATATAAATATTACAGCTGCACGATTCTGGATAAAATGAGAATCACGATTTTTTGGTTTCAAATAGAGATCACGATTCTGAATAGACAACTAAACAAAATAACAATTTACTAGAGTTTCTGACAAAATATCAGTTGATGGACTCTAATTACAGGAAAACTGTTTAATTAATTTGAATGAATTATTTAAAAAAAAATGGTTTTAAATGAATTCAATGACTTATATAATAATAAAATACTGTGAACCAGTGGTTTTGAACGAATCTTTTGAATAAATGATTCAATGACAATACATTTTTTAACAGTAGCTTGTCGCCACGTAGTGGCATAACAATGTAATTGATACAACCGTTATTTAAAGCACCAAGTTAGTTTCAAAAGATGATTTGCTCTATTTTGATTGCTATCGTAGAAATCAGTGTTTATATCCTAACTGTAAACTTTAGACACAGGCAAAACGTTGTCTTTAATAAATAAGATTGCGTGGGTATCACAATCGAGATTGTGACCTTTTTATGATTAATCGTGCAGCTCTATTATATATATATATATATAATATATATATATATATATATATATATACACACACACACACACACACACACACATAAATATAGTCATCAAAAAATGACCTTTGACCTATGTCTCTTCGTCAGTACTTGCCATAGAACCTGCATCAGTTAACCACTCTTCAAATGAATGTCTAAATATAGTCTGCTATGAGGATTTACACTGTCAATCAGCATAACCAATTGCCTTTATGACTTTGCCAGAGTAATGGACAAAAAAATGTCCTGATGTGGTAAAATACCCTCCTGGGACAAATCATGCACATGCACAAATAGGGAGCAGCTGGAGGGGAGTACAGGAACTTGAAAATGGAGGACCCTTCAATCCACAGACTGCTGTGCTCCTCCTATTATGTCTTACAACTGACCACCTGGGACTGCTGTAAACATCGACTCCAACACCCACCCAATCACACACACCCATCAGTTAATGAAGCTGGAGAAACACACCGCCTGGGCATTCATGTGTGCGCTGAGCTATGATTGAGGATGATCATAATAATATGAACAAGACAACCTCAAGAATAGCGGAACTGTGCATTATGAATAATCTTGTTTTTCTTTCAGATGGGAATTTTCGTGTTAATGGTGCCCTAGAATTAAAAATTGAATTTATATTAGCATAGTTAAATAACAAGAGTTCAATACATGGAAATGACATACAGTGAGTCTCAAACTCCATTGTTTCCTCCTTCTTATATAAATCTCATTTGTTTAAAAGACCTCCGAAGAACAGGCGAATCTCAACATAACACAGAATGTTACGTAAGAGTCGGGGTGTACGCCCCAATATTTGCATATGCCAGCCCATGTTCAAGGCATTACACAAGGGCAGCCAGTATTAACGTCTGGATGTGCACAGCTGAATCATCAGACTAGGTAAGCAAGCAAGGACAATAGCGAAAAACGGCAGATGGAGCAATAATAACTGACATGATCTATGATATCATGATATTTTTAGTGATATTTGTAAATTGTCTTTCTAAATGTTGCTAATGTACTGTTAAATGTGGTTAAAGTTACCATCGTTTCTTATTGTATTCACGGAGACAAGAGCCGTCGTTATTTTCATTATTAAACACTTGCAGTCTGTATAATGCATAAACACAACTTCATTCTTTATAAATCTCTCCAACAGTGTAGCATTAGCCGTTAGCCACGGATCACAGCCTCAAATTCATTCAGAATCAAATGTAAACATCCAAATAAATACAATACTCACAAAATCCGACGCATGCATGCAGCATGCATGACGAACACTTTGTAAAGATCCATTTTGAGGGTTATATTAGCAGCGTAAACTTTGTTTATGCACTGTTTAAGGCAAGCGCGAGCTCTGTGGGTGGGGAGCGTGAGCATTTAAAGGGGCCGCAACATAAAATTGGCGCATTTCTAATTATGCCCCAAAATAGGCAGTTAAAAAAATGAATTAAAAAAAAAATCTATGGGGTATTTTGAGCTGAAACTTCACAGACACATTCAGGGGACACCTTAGACTTGTAAAAAAACCTTCGATGGCACCTTTAAAATAAATGTGAATTGCCATTCACAACACATTTTACTTTCATAATGTGGCGAATTTCTGAGGAAAACATGATATTTAACAAGAAAACAAACAAAAAGACTCTAGAACGAATCATTCTCTCCAAATAACTATTAATGTCATCTGGGGAAAATTCCTGTATTTTGTCCATATCAAAATACATATAGCAGAAAAAAAAACTAAATAGTGCAATGTCATTTTTTCCCTAATATCGTGCAGCTCTAACAAGAAGAATAGTTCACAATAACACCAGGAACACGAATTATGAAAGAACACGGGGTCAGCTTTAATTTCACATTGATTTTAACGAGGTGGAGACCACAAAGGGCCATTTCTTGACCTGAGGTTTATGAAGTGGGGTTAGTAAAGATTTAGATAGAAAGAGGGAACACTAACGAGTGTGGAGAGGCTAGTCACCAAGGCCCTTAATCTGCTGAAAGCTGGACAGATTATGACATCATCACCAGCATCCAATCCATTGCCTGAATCCTAATGATTCAGATTGCAGAACAAAACACAGACAATTACACAGCAAAAACGTATAACAATAACACCACCATAAAATATTTTTGTACTTAAGAAAATCTCTAGATATTAATGCATCTTCATTTCTGCACACATGGGTTGAGGGACTCCCTTTGGCACAAACAAGTATTTCCATACAGCTTGCAGAAATGACACAAATATGCCTTAGGTTTGTGTTTTCTTTGAGCACCAAACTCAAAGAACATTAAACTGTGTGCTACTGGCTCCCTCAGTTGAGTTAAACAATCAAGGAGAATGAAAAACCTTGAGGCAATGCCACACTTGCTTGCTCAAAAGTATAGGGCTACAAATAGACAACTTGGCTTTTTCAAACATATGGACATATTCTTTGCAAAAATGTACATTTTCTTCTTCAGTATATGCATAATGCATAGTTTTGAGCCAATGCAATTCATGGTAATATTAATAATTTAAAAACTTTTCTACTGATGACCATCGGTAAATACACAAAACTTGAAAGAAACAGTGGTAATGTGCCACAACATGGTTCAATCAATGCATAAAAAAATAACGCATTTATTTTCCTTGGTAAGGAACCATCCAGTGTTTTATCCTGTCAGAAGTCACAACCCCAGTGTGAACAAGAGGAGGGTAACAGTGTTTGTGTTTTGATGAGCGATGCTTAGTTTTTGACCTCACTTCCTCAGAGGTCAGGAGGAGGTGTGTGTGAGCGTTTCTGAGTGAGTCACGGATGGCCGAGCAGCCACAGATGGAGTGTTTGGTATTCCTCAGCACCTGTTTGGCACCCGACTGCAGACACAGGCAAGTGAACAGACATAACAATCCATTCCAGTAGTATTGAGCTTGCAAAGCTGCTCTGGAAATATGCAGTGGAAAGGGAATTGACATCATTGACTTGTCACATTTTATTACCAGAATGCTGAGCTCACTTCCGTTTCAGCCTGTAGGGGGAGCCGTCGCACAATCTACATGTCTGATGACGACAATGGAGAAAGATATCACATCATTATTCTCCGTAAAGAATCTAAGACAGAAATCATTTCTGAAACTGAAAATCATTCTGATTGGCCAATTGCTAATGAACATTTGCAAATCCACTGGACGCTATGTTTTATAAAACATTAATTGACCGATTTTGACACTGATTTGGTCTTGTCATATGAAACTATTCCCTAATTCTGCACAGAGATATTTTTCAAAAGGAAGCTGTAATGTATATAAACATTATAGATCTTCAGAGATGAACTGGCGTGTTGCAGTGGTATTATCCCTGCAGCCAATTAACACAAGCTAGGAGAGCCTATACTTGACTGTGATTGGCTGAGGGCACTCAGGGGATCTCATTACAGCATGGTAGTGCAACTCTTCACTGGCACAGCCTCTGACAGCAGTTTGATCACTGGCTCAAAGAGTGCGAGCACGGACGACCACAACTCCAGTATTCTTTTTCAACCAAACTGTCATAGTTCTCCATATTCCATACTGTTTTTATACTGCAAGGTAACCAACACAGCTGATGTGATGATCCAGTCTGATTACAATCGACACTTCAGTGATGAACGGACCCCAAACCATCAGTATTACAGTTTGACAGATAATCCTTCACCGCACATGAGCGATACCTCAAATCATGCTGCTTGCCGAGGAGAGGCGAGCTATTACTTTTGGTGCAATCAGATTTACGATTTTCTCCCGCCGGACCATAAACCGTAACATTTACACTAAAGGAGGGTCCCTAATACTATTTTAGAGTTTTAGGGTAAAATTTACCTATGCAAAGTCAGACATTTATAATAGTCAGAAAAATAATAATAATAAAAAATATACAACTGTCAATTGAACCTTCAGGGAAAATCTGTAATAAATAAATAAATAAATAAATAAAACGTATAATTTTTTGATATTTCAGGCTTGCATGGTATTGTATTGACCACAATGAAATTGTATTTTCATTGCATTTATAATCTTTGAATTTGAAAATATTTGAAAAAATAATAGGTTATAAATTATATATACATTATATAATAATTAAATTATTAAATATATAATAATAATAATAATAATAATAATACATCTAAAAATTATGGTAGTAAGAACAAATAGAAAAAAATGTGTTTAATATTTTAATAATTAAACAAATATTTTACTAATGAAGACTGGATTAATAATAATAATAATAATAATGAAAAATATATATTTTTATATTATAATATAATATATTATTAATATATAATATATATATATATATATATAATATAATATAATATATATATATATATATAATTTTTCATTATTATTATTAATCCAGTGTTCATTACTAAAATATATATATATATATATATATATAAATATTATAAATATTTAAATATTTAAATATATATATATATATATATATATATATATATATATATATATATATATATATATATATAAGAGAAATAAAAGTACCTATTTTAAATGTATCTTAATCTTACAATTATTTGTTTGTTTGTTTATGATTTAACGCCATGCTAGCTACCCTGGCTATATTCATGGCGACAATGGGATTTAAAAAAAAATAAAAATAAAATAAAACAAATTAAAAATAGGTTTTTAAATTTGATCTTAGATAAAATTTCTAAAACTAAATCTGGAATTCTAACAGATTTCAAACTATCACAATCCATCAAACTATGCTTCAGTGATAATGGATTCTGGCACAAGGGGCATAAAGGGGGATCTTCATCTGTTAATCTTACAATTTTAATTCATATAATCATAATTCATTTTTTGCATCTAATTATATTAGATATTGCATAATTACTTTCTGACATCAAAATAGAAACAAACTTGGTTATAGGGCATACATTTCTCCAGTCTCATCAGAAGCTAGCAAACAATTGTGGAAATTTTATCATTGCCAGACCCAACACAAAAAGTCTGCATAATGACATTCCAGCGAGAGAGGTAGGGGGTGCAGTTTGAGGGGCCCAGCTGATTTATCCATGCTCTCTGAGAAATGTGGTCAGAAAAAAGAAGCACTGCACATGAAAAGCACATACTGTATAAACACATGAGAGGACATAGACGCTCATGTGCATGAACTCTTCTGAAAACCTCCAAGAGCAGGCCGGTCTGTTATCACAGAGCCGGATGGATTCGTGACTGTGTGCAGAATGAGGAGCTTTATAATCCAGACAGATATATAAAGCTCTATAATACAAACAGAATGAAGCTTGGTAAACAAAGCCTTTACCTGAGCTTTAGCTACAGCCTACGGCCTGGAGAAGGTCCAATGTCTGCAACTATAGAGAGTGTGTGTGTGCGTGTGTTTACACCACGCCATGCAGCGAGAACTGGATTTAATGACTGTTTACAGGCCGCAGTGACGTGTGTTCCACACATACACAGCTGTCAGTGCGGTAACTGCCTCTTCACTGTGTGTTCACATGCCACGATTAATTTAAAGGGAAGCCAAGACTTGTGCATCCTGCTGGGATGTTTGCCATAGTGAAAAGGGGGAAGGGTGACGTCCGTATGTCAGGATACTCTCTGATGCCATATGGGGATGATGCCCAAGGACTGAATGTACTTTTATTTAACAAAGGCCTTTGTACACATTTAAAGGGATATTCGTTCATCCAAAAAAAGAAAATTCTGCTGTCAAAGTTATTTTTAACTATATAAGGAACTAAGGTTCATCATGTTCAAGGAATGCGAAGCTCCAAAAAGGACCAAAAATACTACAAAAGGAGCATAAAAACATTCTTTGAAGACTTATTCCTAGTCTTTTTTTTGTCAAATGATGACTTACATTTTGGCGTGCTAGTCACACAGATCTATTGTAAGGCTTCAAAAGGCTTGGAATATAGTGAATGAGTCATATAAACTAGATCTATGATACTTTTCTGCTGCTATTTTGGTGTTTTTTGGTACTTATGATGTATTCTTGAGTTTTCCATAGTGTTTAAACACTTGTGTATCAGACATTTTCAGGCTTTTCCAGGTTCTTTACAATGACAACAAAATTAAAAAGCCTTTTTGAAAAGATACACATGTGACCCTTGCTGGCAAAATGAGTCGCAGTGAGCAATTTTTCAAAAATGAGTTATTGTTATTTTCACAATTTCTATTAAAAAACCTTCAAAATTATGTATGATTTGTTGGAATCAGACAAAAAAAAAAAAAGGAGCTGAGCTATGCATGTTTGAAGTCGATAGAGTCAGCAAAGTCAATTTTGAGAAAAATCGAGTTAAAGTTTTCTGAAGGTTCCAAAACAAAATCACCTAGCAACCATACCCTAAAATCCCTGTTAATAACGCCATATTTGGCACACACCTCGTCAAAACCAAATATCTATTGGAAAATATATGTATTCAACATTTTACTTCAATATTTTGAAGTACCTTAATTCAATATGTGTATGTCGGCATCGCGCTGAGGCGTCTTTGTGCGAGTGCTTCGGATCTTTCAGTCAGCGCGAGTAAGATCGATTTGTTTACATCAGTATGAGTTTGAAAATCACATTTCATTGCTCCAGACTCATGCCATCAAAAATTCACTATGAATATTCACAAAGTTGCGCTTTAAAACGATACCAAACATGGACAAATGAGGAAGTTGCTGAGGGGAAGCACGAGTGGTGAAGTGATTTTTCATGGACAAAGATACTTTTAGATGTTTAATTGCTATTTGATCGCATTGGGATCGCTAAATGAGGGCTTAATGAACTCATTTTTGTGAAAACCTCAAATTTGACCAAAATCAACATTTTTGACTGCTCGTAATTAGCCCGTGAGCATTTTGCCAGCACGGGTCCCATATGTAATTTCCATTATTCTTCTATTCTCAACACACAACTTTGTCAAAAAGCTTCTGTTTCAGGGATTTACCAAGTACTTACCTAAGTTTAAAAAATTTGTGATTGATGGTGTCTGAGAGCAAAGTATTTGGCAAAAAACACCTCTGGGACTCTTACACCCTCTGATATCTCCCTACGCCTGCCTTATCCATTACCAACCATTATCACTCCACATGAATGAATAATCTGCAATGAATTTCTAATGTCCCGTTTCTCTGTGACAGCATCACACAATTTATCATTCACAGTGTCTAGTGAAGCTGGCATAGACTGCTAGGTGATACTGCTATATGGAAATGGACTGAGTTAAATGGACAAGCAGAGGACGGATGGACCAGTAAACAATGCATGAGCACACACCCACCTGGAGCCTGACATCCCCCTCTTTCCTCTGTCGTCCCATTAAAAACAGCTCAGATGCACAAACTGCTTTGCATTATGGACAAAAGGAAGACAGATTGACAGAGGACCACTTATTGGGAAAAGAGCTGCCATTTCATCTCCAGAATCAGCACCTGCCCACCCCCAACCAATATCATCATCTCAACATAAAATTTTGTACATGCACTTATATTAAAATTGTGGCTGTTACTGATAACCAACAAATGGAAATAAACTAAAGAAATAAACTGCATCACAACATTATAATGTACAATATAAAAAATGGATGTTCAGTTTGAGATTTGCTAAAGGTAATGTTTAACTGTTTTTAAAAATTAACTTGTGTTAGATGACGAAAAAAAAAAAGGTAATCTAAATGCATAAACGAGCATACCCTATCCAATATCGACTGATACTGATAAACAATCTCTAATATCAGCAGATAACAGATATTGATATATTGTGCATCCTCTCAAAATGACCAAATATCTATCCAGACTGCAAAAACGACAATAACAAAAGCCAGACCTGTACAAAAATGTCGAAAAGAGCTCAATTATCCCCCTAGCACCTCCAGCGAGATCTTTATATAGACTGTCTGAGTCTACTGAGTGAAGCAGCCTGGATTACAAAAAAGAGAGCAGCTGGAAGCAGAAGGGTAATGAGTGACAAGCATGCATCAGCAAAAAGACAGAGCTCCCTAATTACAGCTTATACCTCCAGCTCTGGCTCTGCTTAAACACAGAAGCGGATGGAAGCAGGCGTTGAAAGAAAGTGAGGTACGCTTCACTGCGTGTTCCCTAGATATTACTTTATCTTAGATGTTTTGAGTGGCAGTTGAAAAGCATCTCCCGAAATGAATAATTTTGCTTCAACCCCAAAAAAGCAAAGATTGTAACGCTTTGTTCCAGAGCCTTTCATCGTCATTTTTTCATTCGTTACATCTGAAGAGGGTAAGAAAAAAAACGAACAGGCTCCTCGGCTGAGGCAGAGCGTCATTTTAGTTTCCGTTGAAGGGATTTCCTTTTTTTTTCTCTGTCTCTTTCTTTCCAGTAGATTAAAATCCTCTCCTTCCAGTCTCTCATGCATAATTATGTTCATCACAAAGGATGAGCCTTTTAAACGGGAGGGAATTGCAGATGAGGCTGGATTGATTAGTTGCCGCCATGAGGTAATTGATCTGGAGTTTCTGTCATGTTAGTCCTGTGTCTTTTACTAGATTCTGCTCCTGAATAGGAAAAATGCACTAAATGCTTAAATTTAACACTTAAAGGGGTTCAATTATATATATATATATACACACAGTACAGTACAGTCCAAAAGTTTGGAACCACTAAGATTTTTAATGTTTTTAAAAGAAGTTTCGTCTGCTCACCAAGGCTACATTTATTTAATTAAAAATACAGTAAAAAACAGTAATATTGTGAAATATTATTACAATTTAAAATAACTGTGTACTATTTAAATATATTTGACAAAGTAATTTATTCCTGTGATGCAAAGCTGAATTTTCAGCATCGTTACTCCAGTCTTCAGTGTCACATGATCCTTCAGAAATCATTCTAATATGCTGATTTGCTGCTCAATAAACATTTATGATTATTTTCAATGTTGAAAACAGTTGTGTACTTTTTTTTCAGGATTCCTTGATGAATAGAAAGTTCAAAAGAACAGCATTTATCTGAAATACAAAGCTTCTGTAGCATTATACACTACCGTACAAAAGTTTGGGGTCAGTAAGAATTTTTATTTTTATTTTTTTGAAAAGAAATTAAAGAAATGAATACTTTTATTCAGCAAGGATGCATTAAATCAATCAAAAGTGTCAGTAAAGACATTTATAATGTTACAAAAGATTAGATTTCAGATAAACACTGTTCTTTTGAACTTTCTATTCATCAAATAATCCTGAAAAAAAATATTGTACACAATTATTTTGTACAATTGTACACATTAAATGTTTCCTGAGCAGCAGATCAGCATATTAGAATGATTTCTGAAGGATCATGTGACACTGAAGACTGGAGTAATGATGCTGAAAATTCAGCTTTGCCATCACAGGAATAAATTACTTTGTGAAATATATTCAAATAGAAAACAGTTATTTTAAATTGTAATAATATTTCACAATATTACTGTTTTTTTTTACTGTATTTTTAATTAAATAAATGTAGCCTTGGTGAGCAGATGAAACTTCTTTTAAAAACATTAAAAATCTTAGTGGTTCCAAACTTTTGGACTGTACTATATATATATATATATATATATATATATATATATATATATATATATATAGGCCAGTGTAAAAATGGCAAGACGAAACTGAATGAAAGTCTCAAAAATTTAGACTCGCTTGAGATTAATTGCTTTACAGCATAAAATCAATATAGTAGTCAAAAACAGCAGAAAATGAGGCTTTCCATAAGCTACAGTTTGTTTGATGTGAGACAATATAATTGTCAAACATGTTTGTTCTTGGCACATTCATCTTTGAAGAGGAAGAATAGCCGAAGTCTGTCTCTCCAGTTCTCTAATATCTTATCATTCAAACAGCACAGTCCAGGTCCATTTCTTGTCTCACCACTACAAATGTGCCCTAAATGTGTCCGACTTCAAGAGTGGCTTTCAAAAGAGCTTTGCACAAGAGTAAAAGAACATCAAAAAGCTCTCACAAATCAATACTTCAGACGAGAGGGACCACTGAGAAAGAGTGATAAACAAATGGGCTTTACCTTGTGTGTAAAATGACCTCCTGACAACAAGAGGTGTCATATCTAGCACAATTCCTAGATGTTATGAACATTAAGACAATGAATAACAGCACAAGGGTGTGTAAATGATGACATAGCATATATTTTTGTGTGTGCTTTGCCTTTAATTGTGTGCTTTTGGGGTATTTGGCTATTCCAAGTCTTTCCATCCTGCTATTTGCACTCTCCAGACATCATTTAACTATTCTCACAAGCAGAAGTTGTGGTTCATCTGTGGACAGAAAGACTGGAAACGGTTTCTTGTTTGGGTTGAGAGTAAAATGGCCAAATATTTCCAGCCACGTCACTCAGTCTGATATTTTCTTCCACTTTATAATGGGAAAAGGTCTGTCTCATCTTTCCTCTCTAAAAGCTTCCTCTTTAGGGGTTGTTGTGCTGCCTCTGGCTGTTTTACAAGGGAAATTATGTTTATATGAGTTACATAAAGCTCTGTCAGTGGAGCTGAAATCCATTGATGCTTTTAATGTCTCCTATGAAAAAAGTAACTTTGGAAGAGTCCTTCATATTGAGTTTTTTGAAATGCAATAAACAAAATAGAAAAGAAGGCACAGAAACTCCCACTGAAATGTCATTGAGAGTTTCCCGCGGTGAAAATAACAATCTTTCCAATAACACACTGGGGAGACAGTGGTCCTTGAAAATGATATATTGAGATAAAAAGTGGTCTGTAAGGGGAAAAACTGCTATCGTGGCATAAAACCAAGTAAAGATCTTCGATGTTTGCAGCTCTGCATCATTAATTGTCCAAATCAATATCTAAGATTCACTCTCAAACAAAAAATTCTGAAAGAGAGGAGCTTGTGATGAACTAGATGATCAATTTTAAATTTAAAATAGTGGCTGGAAGGAAAGTCTAGGGCGGCGTTTGTGTGCATAGGGCCCAAAGGGTCAGGCAACATTAAACAAGAGATGGACTGACCCATTCGCAATGAGGTCATGACCGCCATCAATTTTAGATGTGCAGCAGAGAGAGACAGCACTGGGCAGTGTGCTGCGAGATACATAAAATATTGAGCCCCAGGTGGAGGAAACAGGCCAATATCCAGCCATTAGTCTGGCCTTGAGCTGACAGACCACTGGCTAAAGGTTAGATCATGAAAAAGGCACTCAAAAGCTAAAGCTGAGCTTAGAGTCTCAGCAAGATGTACACAATATGTGCTTGAAAGATTTTGAGGCTATAATACAACCATGTATCACCATAAAAATGTACAATTTTTTAGCATAACTCCATTAAAACTGTCTAATAAATGACAGTCATTTTAAAACAAGAGCTATAACATATTTTAAAAGATTCAGTACCTACGGAAAAGACTTTATGAGCCGAAAGGTAAGCTTCGCGGTGGTACGATAAGACAGGATGGATTGCTTTCAAATGCATTTGAAAGGTAGGGCAATTCACTTTGTATTGTTAGGCAGAGCTGATATAATTTTAATGAGTACTCTCAAGCTCGTTCAGATCGAATAACTAGGGGAGCAAGAGGTATGAATCCTTTCAAAAACGGGCTGATGTGAAAACCATTCAATCTATTTTAAAAATAAACCACATTATTCACAGAAAACAAAAGTTTGAAATAAAACAGCAATCCATCAAACCAAAGAATGTGTCATGTGATTATATTGCCAAACGCAACCTAATTACTCAGTGTAAACTGCAACCCTCGCTCTGAAATATTAATAGATGCTAATAAGAATATTGGCGCTGTGTCAGAGGAAAACGGGAACAGTGCCTTCACTTGTGTTGACATGTTTGTCAACGAGGAAAAATGATTAAATAATGAATTTTTCCATATTGAAATATTAAATGCCAATTATACACACCACTTGACGGTGAAAACAATATTACTCTAAGAAAAAAAATAGATAAGTTTAATCAGAGACAGACGACGGATGGATGGATATAGATAGATAGATAGATAGATAGATAGATAGATAGATAGATAGATGGATACATAGATGGATAGATGGATACATAGATGGATGGATGGATGGATGGATGGAATTCATGACTCATATAAGCAAATGACTGAACTAGTACAAAAATATCTGAGGGCTCCTCTAGTAAACTCTCCCTACATTGCGGTGCAGTTTCACATCCAGCCGAGAGGCCGAGGAATCAGACAGAATTGCTTACTCACCCACAGACAGTTCAGTGATCTGTCTAGAGAAGAGTGATCTGCTGTCTTTTTGCTGTTGTTTGCCCACTTGATCAGTCAAACGATTCTGAAAAAGTCCTCTGAATACCAAACTGATATCCCTGTTGGATCTGTGCACGTATCTCTTTCTTGCTGTAAGAAAAGTCTAAGAGCAGCAAAGTCCGAGAAACTTTCTGAAGTCTGTTTATGGTTCCTTGAGCCCAAGAAAGCCGGACTGCAGGCACAGAGAGCAGAAAAGCCTGGGAGATTCCTTTACAAAACACAGGCTCCAGCAAACAGGTCGGCCCCGAGAGCCCCCACCAAAGGTTTGGAAAATATCTGCAAATGTCTGGTGACGCACCGGAGGCAAACTCACGGATACAGACAGCGAGTCACACAACCCATAGGAAACACTGCATAACTGGGAGATTCATGAAGTTCTCCAATGAGAGTTCGACGCGAGGAAAGAACAACTACCTCTCTGATTCTACACTGTGTTAGAGAAGGAAAGACAGCAAGCTGAACAGGACAAGACGGGTACCTTCAGACACAACTACAAGCCACGCAAAGTAAATTAATAATGTGCTGTGCTTCCACGGTGTGCTAGTTTATACTGCTGGATCAGGTTGCCTGACATCTACAGTTTCACAAGACCTTTATTTTAAAACAGCCTAAAATTTTGAAGTTATGAGCTCTTCCAAAAAGCAATTTCCTTTAGCCTCGATAAAACACCACAGGGGGTTTAACAAACTACAGATTCCTTTCGAATCAGAAATCTAAGATTGTATAAAAAAAAAGAAAGAAAAAAAAAGATTCCTGGAAGAAGGCACTTGTCCTGGGTTTGTGCCCCGAAGGCCGATGAGGAGACATTTTGTTCCTTGTGAAATGAGATATAGATAGTGAGCTCATACTAAAGATGACAGCAGAAAGGCAGCAAAGAACAGCCGGAAATGAAACGAAGGAGAACCTCGGAACTCTGCTATGAGACACCCAACAACAAGAGTCTGAGAGTGGAGATCATGGAGCTCGGGCATACAGGAACACTATAATCAAAATCCCTCTAAAACACTGGCAGCTCTGTCTTCATTAATTTCCCTGCCAAAGACCTTTTCTAGTTCCAGAGTTCTCGTTTGAGACAAAATGTGATCATGGTGTTGTGTAACAGAAAATCATGTGATTTAAAGAAACAGTTGACTCAAAAATGAAAATTCTCATAACTTCCAAAACTAAGTCATTATTCACAAAAAAAATAAAATAAAAAAAAATCCAACCATTCATCCAACCAAAAAAACCCCATCCATCCAACCCAAAAAAAACCATCCATCTATGACCCACTAACAGTTTGTCAAAGGGCATTCAGTCTTACTTTTTGGAATCAAATTAGGCCAGTCTTTCTTTGTTTCTTTCTTTCTTTGTTTCTTTCTTTCTTTCCAACCATCCATCCAAATAACCATCCATCCAACCAACCAACCAACCAACCAACCAAAACCCATCCATCGATCCATCCATCGATCCATCCATCAAAACATCCATCCATCCATGCATCCATCCATCCATCCATCCATCGAGTCAACCAACCATCCAACCAATGAGCCATCCGTCCATCCATCTATCCATAAAAAATCCATCCATCCAACCAATGAGCCATCCATCCATCCATCTATCCATAAAAAAATCCATCCATCCATCCATCCATCCATCCATCCATCCATCCATCCATCCATCCAATCAACGAGCCAACCAACGAACCATCCATCCATCCAACCAACCATTCATCCAACCATTCATCCAACCAACCATTCATCCAACCAAAAAACCCATCCATCCAACCAAAAAAACCCCATCCATCCAACCCAAAAAAACCATCCATCCCTCCATCCATCCATCCATCCATCCATCCATCCATCCATCCATCCATCCATCCAATCAGCGAGCCAACCAACGAACCATCCATCCAACCAACCATTCATCCAACCATTCATCCAACCAACCATTCATCCAACCATTCATCCAAACAAAAAAAACCCATCCATCCAACCAAAAAACCCCATCCATCCAACCCAAAAAAAAAAAAACATCCATCCATCCATCCATCCAATCAACGAGCCAACCAACGAACCATCATCCATTTCTTTCTTTCTTTTTCTCTCTCTCTCTCTCTTTCTTTCTTTCTTTCTTTTTCTTTTTTCCAACCATCCATCCAACCAACCAACCATCCATCCATCCATCCATCCATCCAACCAACCATTCATCCAACCAAAAAAACCCTCATCCATCCAACAAAAAAAAACCCCATCCATCCAACCAAAAAAAAAAAAAAAAAACATCCATCCATCCATCCATCCATCCATCCATCCGAGTGTGAAGACACAAGGATTTTTATCTTCATGAAAGCTATTCCCTAAACTATACTGTATGTACACCCCAGGCAGAACCACAGGAGACAACGTTGGGAAGAATGCCAAGAGCAACAAGAAGACAACAACTGTGAGGGAGTGCTATATGTCTGTGGATATAGGAAATGGAAAATGTCTGAAAGAGGAGGATCTGAATATGTGTATCTATGCAGAAGGGGGACAAAAACGCCTTTACACTTCCACTACAAGCCAACTGTAAAGTGAAGGATGATTCAGAAGATTCAGTACCAAAACAGAGTTGAGTCTGTGGCTCACCAAATGCTAGGGAGCAAATTACAGAGCCCTGGAAAACTGGTTGGCTACTGTGGTGAATGAAGTGGCTTGACTCAGAGTCTCTAGTCACTAATTTTAGCCAAGCTGGGTGGAAGCACGCAGTCTAGTTGAGTTATTAATGAAATAACTGTACTACTATAAATAACAGAAGAAAAACAGTACACAATTTTAATTATAAAGAACAAATTAAGCCATTTAAGAAAAGAAGCTGTACTTCATGTGTTTCATATATGTATTTATGTATTATGCTGAGTGCATTCATTACATCTCGATGCATTTATGATTGCAAGAAAGCATAGAGTATAGAACTTTATTTTAATGACAAAAACACATATGGAACAAAATACCTGAGTACTTCAGATAAAAGACATCAAAAATATCTATAAAACCTCCTTAACTACACTGAAAAACAATATTTACTCAGAATTTCACAAACTATATGTGAAAATTTGAAGTAGATAAACAGAAAGGGAATTTTCTTGAAAAACGTACTTATTTACAACTTTGAAAAATATTTTTTTATTGTGTACTGTACTTATAACATGACCACATCACAGCCTAACCAGATTTCTCCTGGCCAAAAACATCCTCTCTGATAGAGCCAAATCATCAGATATGAATGGACAGAACAGGTGTTCTGCTGGAGAAGAATGTCATGAACTTATCTCCACCTGATTTAAAAATCTCCTACCTTATGGTACGCACTGAAATGCAGTATTTCCACATCAGATTCAACATGAGGGCATTTCCTGCCAGTCTTCAAAACAAGGTGGTGTAGATCCAAAAGAAGGAGAAGAAAATACAGTGGAGCTCAGCATGTGTTGCTTGACTCAGCTCAACTCCAATCATCCAGAATAGCCGCTCCTTCCTCTTTCCCTTCTCTCAACCACAAACAGTGAGCTACGCTTGAAGTGCTCACGAGTGGGGGGAAAAAAATCACTAATTCATTCACCCCCAGTTCAAGTTACAGCAGTTGTTGCTGCTTTTGAAGCATAGACATCTTTAGCTTTGTTTATGCAGCCATACCCAAATGTTCCCCTCTGGGAGAAGTTGTCTAGCAGCATTCAGAGGTTCCCATGCTAGCTGAGAAACGGAGTACATCAGAGACACATCCGGATGTAATCGTTCTCCTTAAGAAGATGCACTCCTCCGTCATCCACTTGTAGTGTGTCTCAGTTCGTTTGGAGGTTATTAAATCCAGTTTGGCCAACGCTTGTGCCAAGTGTGACATGTCTCCCTAAGGAGGCCAGGGAGGGTCTGACCAGTGTTTACACCCTCGAGTATGACTTGTAGATGTAGTTAATTAGTCTCAATAGTATTAAATGTGTGTCGTAATGGAATTTTAATGAAAAAAATGCTGAAGCTGTTGAGCTGGGTAGGGCCAGATTTGTCCAAGAGAACAGTGCTGCAGGAGGCTATGAGATCATAATCAAAGCCTGTCATTGGAGTAAAAGCTTGGCACACCCCATGGAAATGGATTACCCTCAAAAACTGTAACTTAAAGCCTTACGCACCAACACTGGAATACACATGGGAAAGCAAGACGGAGGAAAAGTCATGAAGAAAAAAACGGGATAGGAGCCAGTGAAGGAACAGAGAAATTAAACTATTCAGGAAAGTTTGAAAATGAACTTTAGGTTGGCTTTACAACGTTCTGCAAGTACAGATGAGTGAAATATATACAGTGAGATCGATTTCAGAGGATAACATTTGTTTTTGCTTGGCTCTGTTCACTTCCTCTTTGGTTTTGAAATGTTTCCTCGACCTTCAGGTTAAATTGCCGGCTGTCCACTGTAATTTAAATGGAGGCTGAATATTAAAACATTTTATATAAGAGTTTACTTTGTGAGGTTAACTTAAAATGTATGAACAAAACTATCTGAGAAAACAACCATTTAACAGAAGAATAAAGTATTTACATACACTGCTGTTCAAAAGTATGATTTTATAATGTTTTTGAAAGAAGTTTTTTGCTTTTTCTCAACAAGGCTGAATTTATTTGATCAAAAATACAGTAAAACAACAATATTATGAAATATTAATACAATTTCAAATAACTGATTTCTATCACATGATCCTTCGAAATCGTTCTAATATGCTGATCAATGTTAAAAACTACTTATTTTTGTGGAAACAGGATACTTTTTTTTTTTTTTAGGATTCTTTGATGAATATAAAGTTCAAAATAACAGCATTTATTTAAAATAGAAATCTTTTATAACATTATAATTGTCTTTACGGTCACTTTTAAATCTTACTGACCCCAAACTTTTGAACAGTGGTGTAGTAATCTAGTAGTCCATATTGACAATATAGATTGAAATATTGTGCTAACTATTGGCTAGATATTAGAAAGGTACAATAAAAGCTGATCAGCTGAAAAGAAAAGATGTTTCAGAGGTGGAGCAACTAGAGTCAGTTTTGATTATAAAAGGACTTTTTTAAAGGGTAGGTTCACCCAAAAATGAAAATTCTGTCATTAATTACTCACCCTCATGTCGTTCCACACCCGTAAGACCTACGTTTAGATAAGATATTTTTGATAAAATCCGATGGTTCGGTGAGGCCTCCATTGACAGCAAGATAATTAACACTTTCAATGCCCAGAAGGCTACTAAAGACATATTTAAAAAAGTTCATGTGACTACAGTGGTTCAACCTCAATGTTATGAAGCGACGAGAATACTTTTTGTGTGGCAAAAAAACAAAATAACGACTTTATTCAACAATATCTAGTGATGGCCGATTTCAAAACACTGCTTCATGAAGCTTCGAAGCTTTACAAATCTTTTTTTCGGAGTGTGTATCAAACTGCCAAAGTCACGTGAACCATGGCAGTTTGGCAGTTATTCTTATTCTTTCTGGGCATTTGAAAGTATTAATTATCTTGCTGTCAATGGAGGCCATCGGATTTTAATCAAAAAATATCTTAATTTGTGTTCTGAAGATGAACAAAGGTCTTACGGGTGTGGAACGACATGAGGGTGAGTAATTAATGACAGAATTCTTATTTTTGGGTGAACTAACCCTTTAAGTCATAACTTTTAAACTGTACCACATTTAGAGGAAATCTGGAGGCTGAAAAACATGGTGTTAATCTTCCCATAGGAAAATGTACAACTAAATATTATGAAAGCAATTTCATTCAGCGAATGAAAAATCAAAAACTGCTTGCTTTCCATGTCAACTGTAAAAGGCCTTACATTTCACATGCTGAGGAAAACGGAAACACTTTTTCAAAAGGATAGTAATAATTAGCAGCACTTTCTAAAGCATCCTTGTTGTTTGTTGTTTCTGTTACTGACAACAGAATACTTCCCTGAAGACTGCCACATCCTCCAAAAAACATCCTTCTTTTCTCTAATTACTGTCCAACACATTTACACACATACGTCTAGACAGAAAAAGCACACACATTACACTGGCACACACAGACATGCTTTCTGTAGCCTCCAGCTTATTGGCAGCAAAAGACTGAACAAAATGCAATTTGGACAAAAGCATTACAATTAAAGACACAGAGCACACAAACACACATATATCCCAGCTTTACGTCCATCATAAAGTAAAGGGCTGCTGTATCGCTGTTAAAACTGACAGTTTAATACTGGCTATTTATCTTAATAATAGTCAAAATGAATTTATGACTATGGCTTTATTTATGACAGTGTAAATACCTCTATATGGTCTCCATCTGACATACTAAAATAATTAAAAGACAAATCAATATTTATTCGGTGATTAATCATGTAATAGGCAGGATAATGTACAGTTAGACTATTATTATTGCAACAAAACCACTTCAACCACATCAACAGCATAATCCTAAACACTAAATGTCACAGACTAAATGATTTTGAAAGTAAGGCTTGATTAACTGATTGATGAACAATAAAAAACAAAAATAACCTATTGAATGAATGTATGAATGAATAGATAAATATATAGTAAACTTTCAATTGGAGACCAAAATTTTAAGACTTTGTGTAAAAATTATATGCCTGGAATACACCTGGATACATAACACATTTGTGTATTAGCCAGATAACTGATTAAATACTAGCAATTAACACATTTATGAATACATGCAAGGACACTGTACTTATATTTACACCCTGGCAAACACTTCGAACACATCGAAAGCAGCTTCCAGTGCATTCAAGCTATAAATTTTATCAGTATGTGAGGTTCAAACCCATGACCTTGGCGCTGATAGTGTCATTCTCCGCCAGCTGAGCAATAGGAACATACAGTTCACTCCTATTTACACAAATGAAATAAATGTATGAGAATGCCTCTGCTTCACCACAATTACAAGCAAAAAGCTCCATAAAAGGTGAGTCTGTTTTCAAAAATGACCACAGCAGGAAAGAAAGCAACTCTTGCTCTTTTTAAGGATTCAGCGTGAAGGACTCGGTACATCAAAACACATTCCAATCTGGGACGTCTACACCCACATCAGCAACTGAGGGGAATATTAATGACCTGCCCTGCTCATTTGCATGTGGAAGTGATGCTGTGTTCGTCCCACTCTGTGGTAAACTACGAAAGTTTAAAATGGCACAGAATACATTTCTAAGACACTAGATACAGTGATAACATGATGGATTCAGAATGTTTATTAAGGAGAAGAGGAGTATGACACTGAAGCCAGCAGAGTTTAACAAAGAACAAATCAGTGTAATCAGCAATAAAAAATATCCGCAATAATGACTGTATGTATTAATCAGTGAAGCACCAGTTTATGAGGTCATTTAAAGGGATAGTTCACCAAAAAGCGAAATTTTTGTCATTACTTATTCACCCTCAAGTGGTTCCAAGTTTCTTGGCACCCACTGACTTCCACAGTAGAAAAAAAAGAAAAAATACAATGGAAGGCAATGGGTGCCATCAACTGTCTGGTTACCAACATTCTTTAAAATATTTTCTTTTGTGTTCAACAGAAGAAAGAAACTCATACAGGTTTGGAAAAACATGAGGGTGAGTAAACGAAGACAACATTTTCATTTTTGGGTGAACTATCCCTTTAAGATGCCATTCCAGTCTTAAAGGGCCAGTGCCCCTAAATATATTCTGTACATTAATGCAGCTATTAGAGGTACTATTAGCTAAAATGGAGTAATTTGTTCATCAAATCATCCAGATAATGCGATGACAGTGTAAAAGGCCTGTTTCTGATAAGACTATTGAAGATATGTCTGATTCCATTATCAACGTGATTGTTTGCCCAACAAAAATGTAAAATGTCAAAGCTTATGAATCATTTTAATGTGCTCTAAAGAGGTTTCGTTGGGCCGCTCATACCCTGACAGTACCAGCTGCATAATTCTGTTCTGAAACACCTACGCTGACTGTCTACCACATGGCATGTTGGGAACAAAAATAAAGGAGGATTTTTCTCTTTTGTTTCTTCAGTTTTATTTCAAATGTGAGGTTGAAAGTCACCAACGACACTCTATATTGTGTTTGACTGAATGCACACAAAGGCCACATTGTGTGAACTGCACAGTTTCCACTCATTACAGCAGTCATTACAAGGACACGGTGAGGCGAGAAGGTCAGCAAGAACAGTTGAGAGGGGATTTCCTGAGTCAATGCACAAGTCAGAGATGCCTGGATACCTTAGTCAGCAAAGGTTAAGCGTCATCATTTTTTTTTTTTTTTTTTTTTTTTTTTTTTACAATGGTCATAGGAAGGGGAAGAAATGGGGAGACCCATAAACGTCAAGGCCTGCAGGTATCAGTAATGACAACTTGCTTATCAGTGATAGGACACCTTTACACAATAACTCAAGATCTCTGGTTAAAATAAATATCTAATGTATAAGGTACAGTAAGGGTATTAAATAAAATAAAATAAATAAAAATGTCAAATAAAACAAATAATAACTACTAAATAAAATATAAAATAGAAATGTGTGTGTGTATATATATATATTTATTTACATAAAAACTAGTAAATAAAATATTGAAATAAAAATAAATCATTAATCATTACAATTAAAAATAATTATTAATGATGAATAATTTTTTTAATTAACAAATATTCAAATATAAATAGTTTTACAATGGAATATAGCATGTCACATTGTATGGCACTGCTTAAAATTTCATGTCAACTTAAAACCAAAGTTCAAAAGGACATAAGAATATCCTGGACATAAGGAGGAAGACTATCCTCAAGCAATGATAGAGTACCGGACAGAACAAGGGCTTGAAGGGTCCCATGCCCCACAACAGAGAATCAGATCAGTGATGGAAATGCTTGTCAGGTCACAGAAACACAATAGACCTCAGCTTTACAGCCCTTAACTCACAATAGCACAAAGATATGCTGATCTGAGGTCAGTCACGGCTCTTTACTGACTGAATAACAGCCGGTGAAGGCTTTAATGAGCTGATCTGAAAACTGCTACTGAATGAGAACAATACAGTGCACACGGTAACTGTATACGTTTAACTGCTCCAACAATAAAAGCATTTTTAATTAGAAATTAATTATTTGTAGAGTGACAAAGAGAACAATAATCACACATTACCATAAGCTGATAATACCATCATTCATTTGTAAAGTCATATTTTTTATAAAAGCAATAGAGTTGCCAGCATTGAACAAAGACCTCTTACCTTTTATAGAAGCCATTGAGAGGCTGCAAGCAAAGAAACTGCCAGTAATCCAAACAGAACGTCTTAAGCTTCAACATTGTCCTGAGCAAGAACTGACGAGTTTTGTGATTTAGCCTATCACATCCCTGCTAGCCTGCAGAAAAGAGCTGAAATGCACGTGGTTGCACCATCACACCTGACTCGGAGGTGTTTGAGTGACGGTGACTATGCCAAACATCCCGCAGATCGAAGTAAGACAGGGCCTCGGCGGTGGCTGTAAATCCTTCCAGCATGAATAGTAACACCCTTTGTGATATCTCTCACACCCTCAATGAAGAAGTCACACACACCATGTGCGTGACTCTCCACCGCTTCAGAGATGAGACGCAAAGTACGATGAGAAATATATCTGTATATCCTTTAGCTCTAATCCAGTAGCAACAAAACAGTCCAAACAGAATAAAAAAGGAAATCTTTCTCAGATTTGAATTACAGCTGCTTCCATTGTCAGTCAGTGCCGATGACAGAGTCCAGCGTCAGTGTGCTTCACCGCAACCACAAAGCCCCCTCGACCCCCCTGCCTGGCCCGTATTAATTATGCTTTATCTGATGGTGCACTCCCTTTGCCAGCCATGTGTGTGCTGAGCAGTGCTAATCACTAGAAGCACATGGTGATCAGCAGGGACTGACGCTCACCAAACACAAGCTGGCTGATTTACAACCCCACTCTGATATGCTGATGCCCGTTGCCGGGATACGGGATCACTGGCGATAAAATGCTAAATGGAAGAATTAAGATGATGCTGATTGGCTGAGAGTGGGAGAGAGAGGGCGTGGCCAAGAAGGTGAGTGAGGCCACAGTCTTTTTTTTTTTTTCGGGGTAAATTTGATAAAATGCAAAAGCAAGAAGTTTTATGGGTAACTGACATGAAATTTCAAGCTGTAAAAGTAGAATGACATGCACTTTATTAAGAAACTTTTTTTTTTACAAATAAATTGTATATGCAGGTTTTGTGACCACATATTAAATGAAGAGTTAAATTTAGTAATTTTAGAGTATTTACCTTTAGAAATTAATATATTACAGAACAGGACACTTCAAGTGACCTGCAAAGAAGCAAAAATAATTAAAAAAAATGTGAAAGAGAAACTGACCATTTGCAACACCTAAAATTCACTTTCCTCACACAAATTTTATCCTAAAATCTTGATGTCAAAGTTGATGGACATCATTTGTCAACCTGAAATATCAAGCAGTAACAACAATATCTTAATGTTAAAAAGGACATTAGACAATGTTATTGGTCAACCAGTATTACACTTACTGACACAGACTAAAGAAAAAAGCAACAGCAAAGATACAGATACATTATTATGCATGAGCTGAGTCTGAACCTGAACATGCAGAGAAACAAATGAGATGTGACCACAATGTCATGGAAATTGAATGCACTGAAAGAGGTATATTTAAACACTTGATAGCACATTCAAGCAATCCATTTCAAGGTAGCATGACCAATAATTACCAAACCCTGTAGGCGCTCATTTCTCTAGAGAACATCAACATGCTCATATGTGTGTGTGTTGTGTGTGTTTGGGATGCTCGTCATTATGCGAGCTACTGAAGCCCCTGCGAGCAGGCCGGATCTTTCTGCTCCCTCTCACGCCCTCTAAACTCTCTCAAATCCATCCACAGCCTGGCACTCAAACAAAACACACAGTCCACTCGCTGTAGATTGGTACAACAGATCAGGGAATTCTTTGTGTAAGTGTAAAGTGAGAAATGCTAAATGACACTACCAGCCAAACGGAGCTCTATAGACTTGTGGTTATGTGTGCCTTACATTGTTAAATTGTACAAAATCTCTTTCCAATCATTTCCAAAAAAGTTTTTATTCATTAGTTCTTGGGTGATCCAAATGGTTTATGACTAGTACTCACATCCCAGACAGTCAGTTCACTTAAAAACCATCCGCACTCCGCCTTTCTGCAATTTAACTCGGAATTGCATTTAATTTTATGTACCCTTTTACTTGTTTAAAACCCATAAACATTAGAGAGCACAAGTACAGCCACACATGTCCCTTTTTCCTCATTAATGAGTCCCAGCAAACAGCTCTTTTGTCTTGTGGGTACTTTAGGGGCCCATTTTGTCAAGGAGGAGGCTTGGGATGAGGGGGAGTGGGGCTTGCCCATTTAACAGACGAGGAAACATCCATCATCCGGTTGGCTGAGACGGCTGTCGTCTTCTTTCACCCAGGATTGAGGTATTTTTGAATTTATACATAAATAAATAAATAAATATATATATATATATATATATATATATATATATATATATATATATATATATATATATGTGTGTGTGTGTGTGTGTGTGTGTGTTATATTATATATATATTTATATATATTATTATAGAGAAAGTAAGAAAAAGAGCTTTTTTTTTTTTTGGGAAAACTCACACCTAATCTCTATCCTACAGGTTAAAATGATCACTTTAAGACTCCAGTTTCTTCAATGGGAAACAAAGCGTTAATGGGGGAAGGTGCAAGTGCTCTTGTCTTGAGCAGGCAGAGTGGGCTAAAGCCATCCATTAGTCCTTGTACACCAGGTGTTGGCCTTTCAGGACCCAGCTGTGCTCCACGTCCCCAGTAAATGAGCCACACGGCTCTCTGGAGGTAATGACAGCGGTCAGCACCCGAGGAAGCACATGCCACACACTGCTATTAATGAACCGATGCTCTGCGAGAACTCAGCACCAGTTAATGGCCCCCAGGCACAGCCACATGAATGCCATTTTTACGATATAGGGCATCATATTCATGAATGACACTCATGGGAACGCAAGGGAAATCACAAACTGATAGATTTGTGGTAATTAAAGCCAATATATGTAATGCACTATAGTTTATATTAAGGGATGTTATCACCAGCCTTGCAGAAAAAGGGATGTCTCTTATTCTCACCAAGGCTGCATAATAGCCAAATAGTAATTTTGTGAAATATTATTACAATTAAAAATAACTGTTTTCAGTTTTAAAATGTAATTTATTCCTGTGATGGTGAAGCTGTATTTTAAATTGTAATTTTTAATTTTAATTCTAATTTCTTTTTTTTATTTACCAAATGATCACAACTGCACTAGTGCTCCTGAAATATTAATGACCATTGCACACAACATATTAAATTTCTCAGCTTAAAATTAAAAAAATGCAAATGTTTGAGCTATGATTAAAATTTTAATATATATATTACAATATTTTCTATGGTATCTGATGAACAATAGCTAAAAATACCTTTTAGATTTTTTCAGACAAATATTAATGTGAATAATGCTGTAAATGCCTCCAGAACACAATTATACAATTAGAAGAGGTATACAAGCTTTAAAAAAAAATCTGTACAATTCTGAAGTCATCTACACATTTTATGCCAAGTATACGCCTCAATACTATTTAAACAGTTGTATTACATTTCTTTGTGATTGTTGGATACCTTCATTACTCGGATCTGGTACAGTAAAAATGAACATTTGTAGAAAAAGCACACCAGTGAGTATTTCACATAGAGGCACCAGCTGTGTAAATAAAGGTTGGTTTCATGGTCCTAGGGACTGTTTTCATATAAGAACTGATTATATAACTATGTTTGCTCAATTGTAATGTTTTATCCCCTGGACCTGATGTCTCTTCAAAGACAGATTTTCTAGTGAAATAGAGAGCAGGTTTATTAAATGTACCAGTGAAAAAAACAAAAGCTTAGAGGGACCTTTATATCAGTCCAAAAAACACTGCCTTCCCTGCAGGAAAAAACAGCTTAAGTCGGTAGCTGTGTTTTAGAACATGGTTCCTAACTGGCTTAAGCTGGTCACACGCTTGGAGGAGCAATAAAGTTGGATATAGGTGGTCAAGTTAGGTTTTAGAACATGGTAGCTAGTCAAGCAGCTAAAGGCCCCAATATACTCAAGCGAAATTGAAGAACAAACTGATGTGAAGTTAGTTTGGAGTTCGAGACAGTTTTCCAAAGTGAACTTTCTGAAAATGTTTATTCCAGCTGGTAAACACATTGGTCCATGGTGATTATGTAATAGTTTGGGGTGTTTTTGCAGCTCCGCCTTCTTTGACATGGAAATCTTCTCCGGTTGAATTCCTTCTTTTCAGTAAGACACAAGTGAAAACATGAACACACTGGAGAGCTGATTTAGAGTAGAAATTGAAGATGTACTTCTAACTGAAAGCGACACCGACACTGTTTTTCATGTTTAATACTCTGTATAAAGTACTATATAAATAGATGTCTATATAAATAAATGTAACATGACTTGAATGGAGTTCTGAATTGCAGAGGTTGTGCCATGTTGCTATGATCTGATGCTTTCAAAACTACCTGTTTAAAGCAACATAACAATAAAGACAACTATAATGATAACTGGATTCTAATTGCCTGCCAATGTTTTTATTATTCATCAGCTGGGGGAAAAAAAAAATCTGGTATTGTCTTCAACGATATTGTTCCTCTGTGTAATTATCATTAGAGTTGTGGCATTGACTTCACTATTTTAATAGAATTAGAATGATTAATAGTTGTAATTACCATTACAGTTGTCGTCCTTGGTGTGAACTGGCCTTAAAGGTGCCCTAGATTCAAAAATTGAATTTACGTCGGCATAGTTGAATAACAAGAGTTCAGTACATGGAAATGACATACAATGAGTCTCAAACTCCACTGTTTCCTCCTTCTTATATAAATCTCATTTGTTTAAACGACCTCCGAAGAACAGGCGAATCTCAACATAACACGCCCCCAATATTTGCATATGCCAGCCCATGTTCAATGCATTACACAAGGGCAGAACGTCTGGATCTGTGCACAGCTGAATCATCAGACTAGGTAAGCAAGCAAGGACAATAGCGAAAAATGGCAGATGGAGCAATAATAACTGACATGATCATTGATAACATGATATTTTTAGTGATATTTGTAAATTGTCTTTCTAAATGTTTTGTTAGCATGTTGCTAATGTACTGTTAAATGTGGTTAAAGTTACCATTGTTTATTACTGTATTCACGGAGACAAGAGAGCAGTCGCTATTTTAATTTTTAAACACTTGCAGTCTGTATAATTCATAAACACAACTTCATTCTTTATAAATCTCTCCAACAGTGTAGCATTAGCCATTAGCCACGGAGCACAGCCTCAAACTCATTCATAAACAAATGTAAACATTCAAATAAATACTATACTCACAGGAATCGATGTATGCATGATGAACACTTTGTAAAGATTCATTTTGAGGGTTATATTAGCTGTGTGAACTTTGTGTTTGCTGTTTAAGGCAGTTGAGAGCTCGTGGGGGCGGGAGATTTAAAGGGGCCGCACGCTTAATCGGTGCATATGTAATAATGGCTCAAAATAGGCAGTTAAAAAAATTAATTAAAAAAAATCTATGGGGTATTTTGAGCTGAAACTTCACAGACACGTTCAGGGGACACCTTAGACTTATATTACATCTTTTGAAAAGGCACCTCTAGGGCACCTTTAACACATTGAATTAAACATGAAATTTTGAAGTAGAAAGACTGAAAAAGTATTTTCTTGTAAAACATATTTTGTTATAGGTTTTATATACAACAAAAAATCTTTTTTTTTTTTTTGTGTAGATTTTCCAACAGCATGTTTGTTTTTTGACAATAACCCACCACAATGACAAATACTGCAAAACATGGTGATGTGAGATCATGTTTCTGGCACTCAGAGATCTTCACTCCCAGACTCCATCATGTCTGTACTCATCCTGCTAACTTCATTACTTCCCTCTTTTCTCTTCACAATGTTAACATCCTTTACGACAGAGCTGTATGGCTTCTTTTAATTCCCTTGGTGAATGGGGTGATGATCCTGTCAGAGATACGTTTTTTCGATAAAACGCCTGAAGTGGCGTTATCTGTGCTCCTCCAGTTTGACTGGCGGAAACCAATAAGCGCTAAATATGGTAGAGCTTTGGTTTGCAGGCCATCTTAAAGACCCCCGAGAGGCCTTGGCCAGCTCAAGCGGGTAGGTGGGTGTGTAATTGCAGTTATTGTCATGGCACGTGGGGCCAGATGGGGTCTAGGCTGAAATGATGAGGGTAGGCTGTATTTTCATGGCCTCAATACCGCTTCTCTGTGAGATGGCAATCACGGTGAAGAGCTCTATCTGGGCTCTGGCAGATAGACTAATTTATCTCGATATATCCTGCCACGCTACTACGATGCAGAAGGTATCCAGCAGACCAGGGCAATGCATCAACTGCCTGCGGACTTGAAAGAAGCGAATGTGCATGGCTGATATTCTAATTGGCCTTTTTTTAAATAAACAAAACATCTGCAGGGAGCATATAACAATATCTAGAATATAAAAAACGCATTATATTGGACTAACCAGTTTTTATATCAGTATGTTAATAGCCTCCAATCTGCTGAGGAAAAATGGTGCGACAACTGAGGGAATTATTGCCTGCTGGTGGCCCTTTCAAGGCTAAATGGAGCACCGGCACATGTATTTACGACCCTCACCAGGTTTCTGGTGAGGAAAAAACAAAACAAAACAAAAAAAACAGAACATCTTTGTCTTTTTTTAGTCTGGTATTATCTTTCTTCAGAAAGCCCCTTTTTTTCCTACTCTTAAAGCTGGAACAATAGCTGCCTGTGGACAGTTCCTGTGAGAATCGCTCAAGCACAAAAGAAACACGGGTGCGAAACTCACACCCAGCTCTGGATGACATTAAATTGCATCTATTTATAGGTCCATACACCCTAAAGTGGATTGTAATGACACTTCTTGAATTGTCTAATTTTTTCAGACATCCAAATGGGCAAATTTGAGGCTTGTTCTGTTTAAAGCATTACTACAATATTAAAAGCAAGATATCAGCATTTACAAAACAAACAAAAATAATATAAAAATAAAAACTCAAAATATATTTATTTTATTTTAGTTCTTTTTATTTTTATATTTCAATTGCAATATATATAATTAAAAATAATACAAATCATTTGTATATTATATACTATATTCAGTTTATAAATTTGTATGTCTTTGTTAACTATTACTGCACACCCTTCAGGCCATTCATACACATTCATACATCATGAAAAAGTGACCATATAGCTCCATGCTCCCTCTAGTGGACTAGAGACAATGCCTCTGCAGTCCATCCCCTCATTAATCTTGCACACGCTCATTTGCATTTCCTGTTCTACACACTGCTGCCAGAGGCAAAACACACCGTCTTAACATGATCCTCTTATGAACATATGAACAGCTCATGCAGCGCACAGACATACAAATTACACAGAAACAAATGGCTGCATATGTAAATGAGGACAGCTGGGCTTAGAACAGGATCAGATGTGAGTTTAGCATATTAAATGACTGGTCGCCTTCCAGTGTTGGAAAGCACATGCAAACTAAACGCCCTTAAATGGTGAGCGCATTAAACTCAATACTGGAGATAAAACATTGTGCGTATTTATTCTATGTCACCGAGACGTCAGGGACGTGCAGCATCTCAGCTTGGAAACAAGCCAGATCGCTTAAAACACATTTAACCAAGGTCTAATGGTCTAAGTATTTAACGACGGCATGAGATTATGAGATAATTAATTCAATCACAGACCAAAGAATTGTAATTTCGGTTTCACTGGCTGGGATGGAGACCGATTACACTAAAACTCATCAACTTCATTCATTATGTGGCACATAATACCAGATCTGAACTAAAAATGGCATGTTGGATATGTAGTGGCCCTCAACACTAATGAAACTCTCCACTTCATTACATTCAGATCATCAACGACCCTTTATTAAGAATCATATGCATTTCGTTAATTTTCTAGAGATAACATCTTGTATATGAGAACCATTTTCCTCTATTTCCCAATCAAATTACATTATGAACTCAAAGAGACACAGGCTGTACAGCCCAAGTGGAAACCAATGATATGGTGCTATATTTTAGGTTTGATGTGACAGTTTTGTGAGTGCTCTCTTCACACCGAGATGAAACAGGGAAACCTTGGTGGGTTCAACCTTTGCTTTGAAGTGGCTGTGTGTTGCCAGCGAATTAAATAATTCCATATAAAGATGAAAGGTGAATAAAATGTCAGCAGAGGCATGCTGGTTTGTGCTGTTAAGCTGTTGACAGCAGTGGAGTTGTGAGTGGTGGAAAGTGAGCAATTCAACACAAGCAACCCCCCCCAAAGACTGGCAATGTGCAGGGACAACATTACTGAATTCTAATGACAGGGAACAACTATATTTTCCATACTTTCTCAAGAAAATAGTGGTGACTTGGCTGTTATCCTGTTGTTACACGGTTAAGGCACTAAGAGGTGGTTGTTTAATGGCCTACATCGAAAGATATATAAAGCATAAAATGTTCTATCAAATAAAATTAAATATTAAAATATATTAATATAAAAAAAAAATAAAGACCAATATCTGAACTAACTAATATTGGTTGTTAGATTTTGGGCCCGCAATGCGGCGCCAGGCGTGACACAAGTGTTTTGCTAGTTTCAGCCCAATGCAGTTATCATTTTCACGTCCTGTGCCACGTTATTTAAAGGTGCCCAAGAATGCTTTTTCACAAGATGTAATACAAGTCTAAGGTGTCCCCTGAATGTGTCTGTGAAATTTCAGCTCAAAATACCCCATAGATTTTTTTAAATTAATTTTTTTAACTGCCTATTTTGGGGCATCATTAATTATGCACTGATTTTTTCAGCGCGCCACCCCTTTAATTCGCGTGCTCCCTGCCACACAAGCTCTCAATTATATTACAGCACATTTACAAAGTTCACACAGCTAATATAACCCTCAAATGGATCTTTACAAGATGTTCGTCATGCATGCTGTATGCATGCTTCGAATTATGTGAGTAAAGTATTTATTTTGATGTTTATATTTGATTCTCTATGAGTTTGAGGCTATATACTCTGTGGCTAACGGCTAATGCTACACTGTTGGAGAGATTTATAAAGAATGAAGTTGTGTTTATGAATTATACAGACTGCAAGTGTTTAAAAATTAAAATAGCGACGGCTCTCTTGTCTCCGTGAATTCAGTAAGAAACGATGGTAACTTTAACCTCATTTAACAGTACATTAGCAACATGCTAAAGAAAGTTTGAAACTCAATGTATGTCTTTTCCATGTACTGAACTCTTGTTATTCAACTATGCCAAGGTAAATTCAAATTTTGAATCTAGGGCACCTTTAAATAGCAAATTCATTTGCGCCCATGGGCGTGCTGGTCTGAAAACCAGAATGCGCAGGGGGCAAATTTTGAGCTACAGACAAAACAAGTGAAAAACATCAATTTTGGTTGAATTTGAGGTTTTCACAAAAATTAGTTCATTAAGCCCTCATCTAGCGATCCCAATGCTCCAAATAGCAATTAAACATCTAAAAGTATCTTGATTTGTACGATTTCTGAGAGGAGTACCTTTCCCTAGTCCGTGAAAATTGCCGTTTTTCTCTGCTTGCTTCTGGAGGACTGCCGCTTCCTTCAGCAAGTGTTAACATTCATAGCGAATTATCGATAGCATGAGTCTGAACCAATGAAATGTGATTTTCAACCCCATGATGATGTAAACAAAATGATCTTACTCACGCTGACTGACAGATCCGATCACGGCGCTCGCACAAAGACGCCTTAGACAGTGCGCCATCCCGGTACACACATACACAGAATTACAGTATTTCAGAAAATCTGTCTTGGCGAGTATTCATGCAAACATTATCTGTTATGTCTTAAGTGAACATTTGGTTAACTGTTGGGGGAGATTAGATTAGATCCGTGTGGTACAGTATGTCTTAATATATAGGCTGTCTGTTTCATTAATGTTAATCAAACAATTGTGGTATATATATATATATATATATATATATATATATATATATATATATATATTAGGGCTGCAACAAACGATTATTTTGATAATCGATTAATCTGTCGATTATTAGAACGATCAATCGACTAATCATCGATTATTGCACTGATTAATCAGTAGGCTTTGTTCGATTATTCTACTTTAGCAATTAGTTAAAATATTGAGCTATACTGTACTTTAACTAGTAAATAAAACAAGGAAATCACTTCAGCTTTTAAAAGTGTATTTTTAATCATTTTTAAGCCAACTGAATAGACCAATATACTATAAATATAAATATATAAATATAATGTAATCATGTGGGGGTTTTTGTGAAAACTGAAACAACATACATACATACACATATTACATATCATATATATGTGTATGTGTATGTGTATGTGTGTGTGTGTGTGTGTGTATATATATATATATATATATATATATATATATATATATATATATATATATATATATATACACACACACACACACACACACAAACTATCGAGTTTATGGTCATTGAATGGCTTTCCTGAGGTAAATGTTACATTTTGTGTGATATATTTGTTTGCAAGTTTTATTGACTTCTTTCTGCGGTTAAAACTCCGATTAAGTGATTACAATAGAGATGGATTCATTTCAGTAAGTTCAGTAAGTACTTTTTGATGTTCATTCATGTTTATTTCGCGCTGTAATAGAGAGGAATAGGTTCACATGCCGCTTGAACCGAGGTGTTACAGCGATCTGCCACACAACGTTAAACAGAGTCACCACCACAAGTATTGTTTGAATCCCGTAGTAATATTGACTGAATTTAAAAGCTTAGACTTAGTTTTATATCAAAAGTAACCTGATCTGTCGGTGCGTTGCCGTTGTCTGTGTCCTCTTTGCTCTGCGATGCATCTTTCACTGTGTGAGAAAATGAACGTGTGGCGTGAGAACAGTGAGTTTGAATGAGAGTTGGTGGCCCTGCATGACAGTATTCTGTAGTTCTGCTAAACGTTATGTTTGTTATGTTTATGCTATGTTAATCTCCCACATTTCACGGGTTCGACGTCGTTTGCACTATGCTCTCCAAAGCACTGACTTCTTTTATTGGATTGGATCCTGGAGGGCTGCATTACAGTATTGCGCTACAGCGCCCCACTGGTTACACCGCGTTATTTCAGGCCCTTCAAATAGGTCGTATGAGATCAAGAGACTATTCGACAACAAAAATATTTGTCGACAATTTTTTATTGTCGACGTTGTCGATAATGTCGACTAATCGTTTCAGCCCTAATATATATATATATATATATATATATATATATATATATATATATATATATATATATATATATATATATATCAATGCACTCTTGTCTCAGTGTACTGCTGTAGTGGCAGTTCAGGTGCCAAGAAAATAAAAGTAGAGTAAGACGGCAACATGTTCACTTTCTACTGCTGATTGAGTTGGCCATTTGAGACCTAGAACAAAGTGTTCATCTCTCTTACAGCAGACATGGTGCACTTGCCTAGTTGTTTCACATAAGCACTAAAAATCCTGAGGGACACGGAGCATAGAGTTTAGCAGAAAAAATTCTGTAGGCTGTTTTTGAGGGTCATAGCACTACCCTACCAGCAGAGCCAACAGGCTTTCATCATCCGCCTTTGAGGGCCAAAGTGGGGAACATGAACCGGTCATTGGTCTCACTTTCTGCTGTTTGAGATAGGAGTCATGGGGATTTTCACTTCAAGGTGCTGCACCTACTGTCTGATTCCAACTGAAGAAAACATCACATTTCCAGTTTTTAATGCTCCTTAAAGGAACTGAACAACATGAGGGTGAGTAGAGAGCTGTGGTTTGGCGGTTAGCTCACATGCTCATGCAAATAATAAGTCACTGTTTTGCCTTCCATCATTTTTCAATCCTATTCCCATCTTCTATCCCAAATATTTAAGAGCTTGCTCTACTATTCTACATCAGTAAGTCACAGAAGGCCAAAAATACCTGTTCAAATGTTACCTGAACGAATTCCAGTGATGTCTATGCTGTGTTGATCTAAAGATTGCCAGCACAAAGAGTCAATTTTCATAATCAAATCTATTAAATTCAATGAGCAGCAACTGGTCCAAGATGATAACATTGATCATGAGGTTGCATACAAAGACAGGCGCTTATTCTTTCATGCATTCATTTGCCTGTGTCAGCAGTTACTGACTGGTGCCACTGGAGAACGTAGCCATATGTCACATATAACATAAAAATAAACTCACTCATGCACAGGAGCTTCAAAGCAAGAATACGGCTTCAGTGATTACGATCAAATGACAGTACATTCAGACACAAATTCCATCTCTCACAAACAATGACAATAACTGCAATGAAATCTGAGCTACTGCATTTGGAGTAAACCAATATACGGGTGTAGATGAGCTACTCATACATTCTGCACTGATTGTGAGATAAAATATGTATTAAAAAATATAGTAAAATGTGTTAAACAGTGCTACCACACTCTTACTGGTACCTGAAAGTATAATGACTCATTTAAACAAAATATTTCATAAACAATGCATAGCCTTTCAAATTCTGTGAAAATTTGTGGAGCTTTCTGCCAAGCCAAGATCCCTTGAGTTTATGAAACCGCTAAAGACGCCAATGAGCAACTAACATTTTGAGACAAAGCATCATTAAGGCTGTGAAAATACATGAAGCATATGTTTAAGTCATATGATTAATGAATGAACTATTAAGAACATCTATTTGCAATCATATTGAAGATCACACATACATAACAGCTTCTATCAACTAAGCATTAAATGTTTTAGATAATTAACATCTAAATATTTTATATTATAATGATTTAATAGGATTTTAATAAAATGTATGTATATAATACATACGTGTGTGTGTGTGTGTGTGTGTGTGTGTGTGTGTGTGTGTAATTCATATAAGTGATATTATAAATTAGACATTTAGAATAGCTGGTATAGGTTGCAAGTTTATTTATTAGTTAAATTCTACATTAAGAAATTCTATACACTTGTGTTATGATTTATGGAGTACACTGGATTAATAATTGCGATTTTTTCTTAATATGATAACCATGGCAACAATGAGGTTGCCCATTGTCAAAATTTGCATATATAAAACTGCATATATCTCAACAACCTATGACACTTCCTCACAAAATTTAACACACCTAAACTAACAGTTTAATCAGGTTAGAAGCACGAATCCCATCCGTGCACTGAGTGACAGAACAATGCTGTGTCGCCACGCTGAATCCTGCTCGTCTGACCTCAGAGCTGGAGTCTGGCTCTCGCTGGCAGGCTAATGTGAATGCCTTCCTCCTGCGAGGCATGGCACCACGCCACCTCCCATTACTGTCACTGACACGACTGCTGCTGCCGAGCTCTAAAAACACATTCAAATCACATTCGCACACAAATCTAAAAAAAGGATGCTGTTGCATTAGTTTCAACTGTGCTTTTATGGCGAGCACGAACTATAATTGTCCAATAGAGAGAGAAAGTATGGTTAGTCATGGTCCGCTCTGGAGGAGTAATGCGTGACCATAGTGACCTTGAGGGAGGGTCACATGACATCGAAAGGCTGTCCCAATTCCCTTTTCTCCCTCCCTCCCCCCCAGGATGAGGCACAGCGGGCGGCATTGGAAGATGTGCAGGCAGACAAAGCTCAGGGGCAGATGGATACAAGAACCATTGCCTTATGCAACGTCCCAACTGAGAATGAGGCTTGTTGACTGTCTTTTTACTCACTTGATAAATCACAATTTGAACACACAAACAGTAATACATAAGATACTAATTGCGTACATCATTTATAATGTATGCCTTTGTAATGCCCTCTATCTATCTATCTATCTATCTATCTATCTATCTATCTATCTATCTATCTATCTATCTATCTATCTATCTATCTATCAAATTACCTTATTAACAATAAAGATAAATATCAACAATACAGATAAGTAGTTTAGATAGATAGATAGTTTATTAACAGTAGCTGCATTTCCATTAGCCTTCAAATTGCACAAATTCAAATTGCGAATTGAAAATATGACCAATGGAAACACGTCAATTTCGCAAAAACTCCCATATATCGCAAAAGCAGTTTTTGCTCCCATGAGGTGGTTTTCCAGGCAATTTTAAAAAGGAATATTTTGCAAAACTGCAATGGAAACCTGGCGTACGTAAAAGGTGATCATTCCTTAAAGATGACGCATTATGTTTAGACAGAAGAGGAGACTTTATTAAACTCATAAAAGAAAAGGAATTACGGGAATACTGGATTCTAAACAACAAAGAAATGCCACAATTTATCAAGACTCGAAGCAGATAGGACGGAGAAACACCCAGAAACACCTCATACATGGCCGCTCCCTAATATAAGGGGTTTTCCTCACCATTAATGCTTAGATAACACGTCTACATCTCCTTTGATTAAAAATAATGGCTAGTGCAGTGGCTGTGATATATTTAAACCTACTAACATCTGTTGGCTTGATTTTTAGAATGACTTATCGCAAGATAAAAAATTTAAAAAAAGTTACATTTTAGTCGAATAACAACGGTTAATGGAAATGCCGCCATTTTGCAATAGTTTTTTATCTATATTTTTAAAAAAAATCTCAGAAGATTTGCGCAAATCTGTAATGGAAACCCGGCTAATGAAGATCGAGGCAGACAGACAGGTAGACAGATTGATAGATAGATTATGGAAGCTTGTTTCTGCCATGAAATAAAAAATAAAAAAGGGAATAGCAACTAAACTCACAATTGCAAGTTAAAAAGAATTGCGTTATATAAAGTCAGAATTGCGTGATATAAACTCACAATTACGTGTTATAATGTGCAGTTGTGAGGGGAAAAAATACAACTTTTTTCCTCAGAATTGCGAGTTTATATCTCACAATTCTGATTTTATAAATCGCAATTGCATGTTATAGAGTCAGAATTGAGAGATATAAACTGAATTCTGAGAAAAAAAGTCAGAATTGCGCAATTCTGACTTTGAAGACATAATTGTGAGTTTATATCATGCAATTCTGACTTCATAACTCACATTTGTGAGTTTAAATCTCACAATTCTGACTTTATTTCTCAGAATTGTGAGATTTAAACTCACAAATGTGAGTTATGAAGTTGCAGTTACCCTTTTTATTTTTTTTAGTGGTGGAAACAAGCTTCCATAATAGATAGACAGACAGACAGACAGACAGACAGACAGATAGACAGATAGATAGATAGATAGATAGATAGATAGATAGATAGATAGATAGATAAATAGATAGATTTTACTCCTTAAAAAGATTAAAATGACCCTATTAACACTGATGTAATTTAAACTACAAATACCAAATTACTCCTTCAGAACATTTAAGGATTTGTTTGTGGCAAAGAAAAATTCAAAAATAAGAGTGCATCTTGAATGCCAGAGAGAGGGCATGTTCATTCAGCCTGACAAACAGCAGTACGCTCAATACGGATTGAAACTGCTGTCTTATACCGTTTCTAAAAATAGTCCCGGCGTGACATCACCAGAGCTACGTAAACACTGTCCACTTTGTTTTCAGTCTGCGTGTGAAAGATATCTCAGCGCACAGAGCCAACCTTATCCCTCTGCCCTCGGCTTAGAGAGAGATACAGCCTGCGGCAAACTCTCAGAACATGCTGAACGCGTCTGCCTCAAACAGCCGACAAGTCCATTAACTCTCTACGCGAGAATCAAATACGTGACCCAAGATTTGGCTCCTCGTATGTTGTGATGGCTTTTTAAAATGTTAAATGAAGCATCAAGCTACGGCAGCAGTCAAGTTGTCATGTATGAAATTAAAACGGGGTCTGACCCCGCAGATACGGTTAGAATAACAAGATCTGTGTGCTGTCAAAAATGCTCTCCTTCATTTATTTGACATCACGCTCATGTGATCGCACATTAGTGAAAGCAGTGCTGAGGTTAATAATAGCTGTTGTTTCATATCACAACAAATGCAAAGCTTAATATTTTCCTTATCTCAAATGAGTCCTGGCACAATCACATGCACAATTCACACATGTACTCACATGTAGTGGTAGCGATGACAAGCCATGAAGTCGCTGTGTTGTGTGTGGGTCTCTTGTGCGCACCAAACTAAGCTTCGGTCTCACACACACACCTCTTTCCTCTCAAACACTCGCAGAAGTGCTCGACTCATTCAAGCTTAGCCTCAGCGGGGCAGCAGACATCACGGAGTGTGTGATGTAATGTGCATTTCAAACACACACACACACACACATCTCATCAGTGATGTTTCCTATGAGATTCAGAGATTCACACATCCATTTTCATGTGATATATCAAAAGGTGATCTTTTTTTTATTGGAAATGAATCATGCAATAGGCACTTCTGTACCCACCCTGCCCTTGATTTGTTTTTGTTTACATCTGATCTGGGCTGTAGTATGGTTCAGGGAGCCAGAGACCCAGTTGGCACAGTGGTTGCTATAGTAACAGATTCTGTTTGTGAGGCTGGACCAATCAGCACGAGTGTGGAGCATCCCTAATGACACAAACGGATTCATTAAGAACTAACAAAAGATTATGTGAATAGGCAAGCTGAAGACTTAATTATGCTGGGAGGGAGGAAATACCTCTTGATTCAAGAAATGTTTTAATTACTGGTCGGTGTCTTTAATCTAATCGCTGACAGTGTGATTTAAAGTTTTTAATTGTTGGTCTACATATCTATTATAAAACTGCTGTGCCCAATTAAAATGTTTAAATTGTTGGTTTATGTCTCTAATATAAAACTGCTGGGTCTGATTTGAAATTTTTTAATTGTTGGTCTACAAACCTAATATAAATTCTTGGGTGCCATTTTAATTTTTATATTGTTGTTCAATTAAATTTTTTTAATTGTTGGTCTTCATCTTTAATATAAAATCACTGGACGTGATTTTTTTTTTTTTTATCCACATCCCTAATATAAAATCGCTGGCTGTGATGTGATTTTAATTTTTTAAATGATGGTCTACACCTGTAATATAAAATTGATTGGCCCTTTTTAATTTTTTAATTGTTGGCCTAAGTCCCTAATTTAAAATAATTTTATTTCATTATTTTAAAAATTTTTGCTCTCTAATTCAAAATTGGTGGGCCTGATTTATTTTTATTTTATTTTATTTTTATTTTTATTATTTTTTTTTTTTTTTGATACATTAATTTTTTGAATTTTAATTTTTGAATTGTTGGTGTACGTCTCTAATAAAAAAAATGGTTAGCCCAATTAGGTTTTTTTTTTTTTTTAATTGTTGGTCTATGTCCCTAATATAAAATCGCTGGCTGTGATTTTTGTTTTAATTGCTGGTCTATGTCACTAATTTAAAATCACTTAGGCCAACTTAAACTTTTTAATTGTTGGTCTACTTTTTTAATATTTTATTTGTTACTCTTTTATAAAATCTCAAGGGCCGTTGTTGCCAATAGTTTAATGGGCAGCGCGGCGACAAGTAGTGGGTTTGGGCATCCCAAGTTCAAGTCCTGGCTCCTGTCAACTTACTGTCCTTTCATAATAAAGGCAAAAACGCCAAATATAAACCTTTAAAAAAATCTCTGGGGCTGAATTAAATTTTTTTTAAATCATTGGTCCACATCTGTAATACAAAAACGCTGGACGTAATATTACGTTTTTTTTTTTTTAACTTTTGATTTTCTCTAATATCACAGGTTGAGCACACACCGAGTGCTGCTAGTTTTACCTTTTTTTTGTGGGATGTCTCAACAGACAACCTCTCCTGTACCACTGGGACCTTCCTGCATGTACCTGTCACCTGGTAACAACAACACCATGGCACATGCACATTACCAGTTATCATAACAATACCTGTCAGATAAAACACCTTCCCAACATGCACCAGGAGACTTAACCGGCTCCCACACACCTTAATACCTCCACAAGCTGACAAAGCACTCAACACGGAGAGGGGCTTTGGAAACATCTCCACCCCTGATATAACAAGGTCGGGGCCTTTGTTATGCTGATTTAAGCTCCCGAAGGAACATTGCATTGTGGGATCAGATCTTTTCAGGGGTAGGAAAAAACACAGTAATGAGGCTGTACATCTCCACGCAAACACACTCATTATGGAGCCTTGGTGGCAGGCACGAGGCAGACACTTTTGGCACTGGTGTTGTTCATGCAAGTATGGAGATGATGGACAGGGGTGGGGAAGGAATGCTGGAGGTGCATCCATCAGGGACACCAGCTTTAGTGCAGCTGTCAAGAGATGCTGACATACTGACACATCAAAATGATGTGCATTAAATTCACATGCTAATGCAATGTTAATGATCATTCACAAATACCTAAAAAAACAAAACAAATCGATGTCATCCATGGAGATTCATAGAGCCTATACATTTAAGGGAATGCATTTCACATGTAATTCATGTTGTATGAGACATGAAAAAGGTAAGCATGGGCAGTCAGCTCAGACCCAAAACCACTCACTGGATCTATCTATAGCTGAATCATTTGATACTGTAACAGGTAGATGTATGCATGTAAATATCAAACAAACTGCTACAAAAAAAGGGATGTGCAAAACTAAATTTTTAAAATAATCTAGTCAGTGGGTTGTATAAACATCCTTGTACAATTATGGTAGGCTGGTTTCAAGGTTCATCTAAGGAGTTTGGGGGGACATTCATGTTGTTATATGCAACATTAGCTAGGCAGAATGCAGAATGTGAGCATTTTTAAAAATGAGAATAAAAAAAAAATCAATTGTAATATTTTATGGCTCAGCAAAAACAATTTTTTGTTTTCTGCTGGTCTAGCTGAGCCATTAGTTCAGTTTTTTTTTTAGTATACTTCTATTCTGCAAGCATGCATATTAAAGCGACACAGATTTCTATTTCAAATAAATGCTGTTCTCTTGCACTTTATTTATCAAAGAATCCTGAAAAAAATGTATCACCAGCTGTTCTTAACATAGATAATAATAAGAAATGTTTCTTGAGCAGCAAATCAGTATATTCAAATGATTTCTTAAGGATCATGTGACACTGAAGACTGGAGTTATGCTGCTGAAAATTCAGCTTTGACATCACAGGAATAAATTAAATGTTCAAATATATTAAAATAGAAAACAGTTATTTGAAATTGTAATAATATTTCACAATATTACTGTTTTAACTGAATTTTTGATCAAATAAATGCAGCCTTGGTGAGCATAAGATACTTCTTTCAAAAACATTAAAAAATCTTACCGATCCCAAACTTTTGAACGGTAGTGGATATAAACATAAAATATAATAGGTATTAAAATAAAAATGTGCTCATTCAAATTATTATTCATTATTATGCAACTATATGCAAATTACCTGTGAAATAATTATGCAAAATATTACTGATCTAGTATCTAGTATGTAATTTTCAACACATTTTGATACTATCAACTGTATCAAGACTACCACAAATCTTTTTTTTTTTTTTTTTTAATCTAACAAAACATGGTCTACTGTATGTTACCCATCTAAATAATATTATCTTGGTGACATATCAGATAAACTACTCAACATCATTGTTGGATATCAACCACTGCAACTCATCTCTACTGCAAACTTGGTAAACACAAACACACATCCTGAGCTGAAGTAAAGAAGGAGCAAAACATCACACAAGAGCTCTATCTCTGATCCCACCTCGATTCCTGGAAACAGCACTCATTCACTCCCCTGAAGAGGATGGCTGGAAATTGTGAGTGAGTGAGTGAGTGAGTGAGTGAGTGAGTCAGTGAATGAGTGAGTCAGTGAGTGAGTGAGTGAGTGAGTCAGTCAGTCAGTGAGTCAGTGAGTGAGTCAGTCAGTGAGTGAATGAGTCAGTGAGTGAGTGAGTCAGTGAGTCAGTCAGTGAGTGAGTGAGTCAGTGAGTGAATGAGTCAGTGAGTGAGTGAGTCAGTCAGTGAGTGAGTGAGTCAGTGATTCAGTGAGTGAGTGAGTCAGTGAGTCAGTCAGTGAGTGAGTGAGTCAGTGAGTGAGTGAGTCAGTCAGTGAGTGAGTCAGTGAGTGAATGAGTCAGTGAGTGAGTGAGTGAGTGAGTGAGTCAGTGATTCAGTGAGTGAGTGAGTCAGTGAGTCAGTCAGTGAGTAAGTGAGTCAGTGAGTGAATGAGTCAGTGAGTGAGTGAGTGAGTGAGTGAGTCAGTCAGTCAGTGAGTGAGTGAGTCAGTGAGTGAATGAGTCAGTGAGTGAGTGAGTGAGTGAATGAGTGAGTGAGTCAGTGAATGAGTGAGTGAGTCAGTGAGTGAGTGAGTGAGTGAGTGAGTCAGTGAATGAGTGAGTGAGTCAGTGAATGAGTGAGTGAGTCAGTCAGTGAATGAGTGAGTGAGTGCATATGTGTGTGGGATGGATTCAAAGAGGCCTGCCCCCAGACTTATTCACTCAGTCAACTACTTGTGATCAGAAATTAGCCTTGGCCGAGAGGGCTGTGCTGAGATTCGCTTTCGAAAATGTTCTCCCTCTGCTCTCTGAGGCTCTTGTCTGAAGAGCTGAAGCAGGCTAATCTCTGCTAGCCCTGAGCTGTTCGCTAACAATACAGCACCGAGGGAGAAAAGATTACTTACAACTGAACATCTATTACAGAGAAATGATTTATTGATTTGCTGAGGGGTGGAAAACCAGAGGGAGGTAGGGGCTTGATACATTGGAGAGATTTGCAGAGGAGGCAGGAGAGTTCATGAGACAGAATTGAGGTAGACATATTCATGAGGCAGAACTGACGCAGAAGTCTTCATGAGGTGAACTTGAAGTAGCAACGTTCATGAAAGGGTTGCGCGCCAACTGTCAAAATTGAATTGAGAATTGCTCTTTAAATTCTTTTTTGCTGAATCTGATTTCAGTTTAAATTGATGCACAGTGGCAAACAGGATGCAGTTAGAATCATTTGAAATTCAAAGATGGATGGATGGATGGATGGATGGAGGGATGGAGGGATGGATGGATGGATGGATGGATGGATGGATGGATGGATGGATGGATGGATGGATGGATTCAAATTTAGGAATTAAAGCTGAAAATTGTTCATGCACCAGGCAGAAACAAGACAAAAATTAGTCAAAATAGAGCCAAAAGTGTTCAGGCAACAGAATTGAGGCAGATCTGAAGCAGAAGTGTTCATGTGGCAGACCAGAGCCAGAATGTGTTCATGAGGCAGGAGGAAATAACATACATAATTACAACACAAATAAAACCTTGCAGTTGAAATAAGCTCATCATGAGCAATTCTGCCTGAAATGTAGATGTCAACAGCTTTCTGTGACTGTATGCACTGTATAAGCAGACACACGATCATGAGTTGTCTCTATTTCATAGGTGACAATGCACCGAACACCTGACACTTCATCATCTGAAAGAGGGAATGAGAGTGAAACATATGGGAGATCTATTTGCATGCCTCACATCTCCCTGACTCACTTAAGAGTCACACTCAGTCTTCAGCTCTGCTCTCCGCTCAGAGGATCACTCAGACTGTGTGTATGAATAATGGACACACATTAAACCCCAGATGTGCAAAGGAAAAGAAAGAGAGAAAGATAAAGAGAGAAGAAGAGAACTGAATTCGCTGCGGGGGATAGACAACTGAGACACGGAGGGAGACAGAATTGAATTATAACTTGCGTGATCCGGGGCTCATTTTAAAGGGATGATGGCAGATATTCAGACAGACCCGTACAGCCCGTGTCAAATATCTGTTCCTTGATCAGTGTGCTGATGAGAAGCAATAGTGTGAATTAGAGGTCTACAAAGAAGACCCGAGACCCGAGGACCCGGGACCCGACCCGGGACCCGTAAGGGTTCGGGACTATATTTTAAATGGTCAGCCGGGTCCGGGTCGGGTACTAATCTATTACTTCGGTTCCCGGGTTTGATTAACATTGTGTGTATACCCGAGCCGATTTGATTCGGAGATCACCCGGCCGTGTTCAGAGTCAGTCAGCGCTGTGCATGTTTTGTAACTTGCAAAGTATGAGCCGGGAAATAAGGTGAAAAAACACGAGTGACCGCAGCCATCAGAAGCAGAGCGGGCGGAGTTAATGCAAGCGAACGGTGATCATCGAGTTTTACTATCCTATCGTGTGCAACAGTAATGCAAACAAACTTCAAATCTCAAGAACTGCTTGTAGCCTTGCACATTCGTATTCAAATAACATAGCCTATTTCAAATCATTAACAAAATATGAACTATCACACGAATGTTTTCTGTGACGCTTAAAGCTTATGTTTCAGGTTGCTCCAGCTAACGCGCATGTCTCATGCGAGCGCACTTTCTTTCTCCTGTTTTTATAATAACATTATGCCGTCTTGTTATATCTAAAGTTTTGGTCAGACTCGGCTCAGAAAGCACAGAAATGACCGCAAATAAGTAATGCTAACGTCAGCGGCCATATGTCACTGAACAAGCAATCGTTATTATAGTTAAAAAGGGCAAACATTCAAAGTTATTTTATTATGTGAGTTGACTCGAGTCTCGAGATACAACGAAATAATGCAAAACTGCAAAGTTGCATTTGTCATCGTGACAGCAAGAGAACTTTTAAAGCTGGAATAATGAGTGGATTAAGCATTTCAATCGGCAAGAGAGGAATAACGGATTAACTTTCTTGGCAAGCGCATCACAGTCAGGTACAAGGGAGAAAGCTATAGCCTAATATTAGGTAAGACAACACGTTTTATTTTCGCAACTTGTTTATTGACTTATTAATAGCAATTTGCTGTGGAATAGACCTATGTGCCAATCGGGTCCAGACGGGTCCGGTCGGGTTCGGGTCCAGCTTAGACGGGTCCGGGTAGTACATTTATGGCATTTCTCGGTTCTGCACGGGTTCGGGTCCAACTTTCAAAATAATAGTCGGGCCGGGTCGGTTCCGTGTAGCACATTTACGGGTCTCTTCGGGTTCGGGTATGAATTTTTGGACCCGTGAAGACCTCTAGTGTGAATATGTGTAATGCTAAAGCTGCTTGGCTCTTCTAATACACTGTCTCCCTCCTCTGGAAGAGAGCCATGCATGCTGCCACATAACAGTCCAAACAAACAACAACATGCATTGAAATATATGAGCCAAAATAATATACAATTAATAAAATGCTGTGGCATACATTAAAATAAAGATGATGGAATATATAATGGAAAATTCCACTTAATAATGGAAAATAAAACTATATTACATAATTAAACATATTAAACACAACATACCATTTACGTTAAAAAATAATTCATATATATATATATATATATATATATATATATATATATATATATATATCTCAGGTGTTCTGAGTGTTTCTAAGTTGTATTCTGACCCTCATTCAACACAAGAATCAAATTTTCTTGCCTGTTTTGCTATCTGCCAGGAAAATATTGTGTTATATAAAATATTGTATTATAAATAACATAGTATTTGGTCCTGTAGCTCAAACAGTAAAGCATGGCACAAACCCAAAGTCATGGGTTTGATTAGAAGGGAATGCAATTGATCAAATATATACCATGAATGCATAGCAACTTGATTTGAATAAAAGCATCAGCCAATGTATAAATGTAAATATTGTAAGTCTGACTGAAACTTCAAGATAATAATGAAGTTTACACTAGAAATCTACACGAACTAATGTATATTTAACAGTAGAGAACGATCTGGTAGATGAGTCCAAATTATAAAACATGTGACCAGTAGGGGGCAGTGTTTTCACACATCTATCACACAATGTGTGTCTCTGCATATGGATTTTGGAAGTTGATGAGCCAACCGTAAACATGCTCAGATCATCAGTTCAAACAACACCAGAAATAAAAATTGTGTGTATGTTCCATGTTCATGACTAAAAGCGGTAAGGGTGCAGCTGGGGTGACGGGCACGAAATGAGTAGGCAACAAAATTTCTGCTCTCGATGTTGTCTGGCACTGACTGAGTGCTCTCTGAAGACATCTTCAGATGTTGTCTACAAAAAGACACACAGCGGGGAAAGTTGGAGCCAATTCTCCTTGTCAAAGAAAGCCTGCCAGGGTGTAGTGCATCGCTTCAGTCACAGCAAGACGACGCAATGATGATTACAATAACGCTAATCTAAGGGCACAATTGCTTCCATTATCATTACAGTTAATCACTGTGACTAGCAGACTAGTGCCGACAGGGAACCGTCAGAGTTAACTGAAAGCTGGGTGTCAAATTGTACAGGCCACTGCAAAAACGACCTTCAACAGAACAAACGTCTGCCTCTGACAGCAGTAACTCGAGCGCTTCAACTGAGACGTTCGATCTCGAACGTCAGCATTATCCTCACATAGAGGAGGAGGATGATATGACAGTGAATTCTATCTTAGCAGACGATCCGCAACTGCACCTGTGTAAAATCACAGATGCTAGAAAGAAAAGCAGAGAATGACAGATTGTGAAATAATGCATATTAGATCAAAATTATGCATTTTGAGACATCCATTCTTTAAATAATCGATTACAAAATGACTACGATCAATCGGCTCCAAAGGTCACCAGAAAGTCAGTCAGGAATAAGCAGGCAATTATTTCAATTTGCTTTGTGCCTCCGTCTGCACATACACACACTCGGACGTCCGCACACACAAACACAGTCTCCTGAGATTTAATTTTGTGGCAGAATCTCTTCACTGCACATTCTCTCGGTCCCTCTCTCTGGGAGTGTTATGATTCTCCGTGATGGACACAATCTTTCAAATCAAACCCCTCTAGGCTATGGCAACAATTCCAGACCCCTAAATCTGCTCAAATCTCCAACAATCCCAGTGACTTTGCAGTATAGGACTATAAGCAACGCACACTTTGCTCCAGACCAGCACATTTACACACATTATACAATAATCCCACAATGAGTCCACACCTCAATCTGCTCTGTAGTAAGAACTAAAACATTGGCTCCGTGTAATCTCTCAAGTTGTTGAAAATATTAACAAATAAAGAAACAATAAATTGCCCCTTTCATGCTAATTTAAAGTTTCCTAATTTTGCTTCGGAGATCTCCTACAATAGGTTTACATGGAAAAACACTTCATAATATACAATGCAGTATTACCTCTTTTCTCACAGTGTCTGAAACAGTTTGATAAAGGATTCGATCTCTCTCAACCCTTCCTTTCCGAGAGTTTTCTCTGCTCTGATTGGTCAGATGGCATTGACCATAGACAATTATTCAAATTTCTTACAAACGTACGACTCGTTTGAGGCAGAATCTGTTCTTTCTTTTGGGATACAATAACTCCATTTATCATGCATTTCGATCTTTAAAACTTTGCAGATGTTTTACATTTAAAAACAGCTATATACCGTTATCTCACTACATGAAAGGTAATGTCTGAAAAAGCATAAATCTCGTAAAGTATCGTATAGTAGTATATAAATAAACTACTGTAAAATGCAAAGCAATGAGGTATAAATGTCAGTGCCAGTATTCACTGTAGACCACAAGACATTAAATGTGACACGTGACCTCATAATCATATTACTGGTAATTGAGTCATCAATGTTCCGATGTCTAGTGAATCAAGGCCTTTGCAAGCAACTAAATGTAATATACTAATTCACGTTATAGAGAACTAGAGAGCAGAATGAGACACTAGACATCACAAGACGTAGGCCTTGGCCTTACTAGGGCTCTACACACTGCTCTTAACCCCGGGTTATCGTAGTTCTAAACACCATTTTTAACCCAGGGAAAAAAAGGAACTTTCACGCTAGTAATTTAGAAGCAGGGTTAGCACCGCTTTTTACCCGGGGTTATGAAACCCCGCTATGGAGCTGGTTTAGCACCACCTTTGCAGTGTTAACCCCACATTGCGGTGCCAAACTTGTACAGTGTGAAATGTTGCAGTGTTAGAATGTCACAGCTAGACGTTTAGCAACAGACAACAAATCGCGTACTCAAAATGGTTTTTCACACATGAAACAGTTAACCCTGGGTCATTCTAAACCCTGGGTAAATGGAATCCTGGGTAATCTTACTTCACATTTCACACTGCTCTTAATTTACCCGGGTTAACAATTAATCCCAGGTTTTCATAAACTGATGTTTCACACTGTAAAGTCCTAAACCCTGGGTTAACATTCTTATTTGCATATTTGTGGTGTCAGTGTCATTGATTAGATAAATGCAGCACACGTCCTGTTTATACATAGCTCTAGCATTGTGCATCCTTGTATTGCCAACAGTACAATCGAGTTTATACTGAATGGACATTTCGGACTATAAAAGATAAGAATGAAAAGTTCTGTCCTTTACTCAAACTGTTACGCTTTCTGTCAGGATTTGACATTTTTCCTCTCAAATGTTGAATTTACTGTTTAAATACAATGCACAGAGTTTCCAGGACTGTCCAAAGCAGGCAGATATGATTATGCGATTGGTTGTCTGTTGCTAAGCGTCTTGTGGACTGGCTCCGGAGCAGGATTTTATAACCCCGAGTAAAAAGCAGTGCTAACCTCGCTTCTAAATTACAAGTGTGAAAGTTCCTTTACCCGGGGTTACCCGGGTTTATCCTGACGTTACCCGGTGTTTCAAGCGTCGCAAACCAGATTTGAACTTGCTCAATGTGTCAGAACAAGCATGAGCTCACTGGCTCTGACACATCCGCATTTTAATATCGCACAAAGAAGTCCAAGTTGAATTGAAACGCTGTGTCAATTCACCATGTCCCCACAAAAACAGAAGTCTTGTTATTATGCCATGCGTCCTCTACTGCAGCTAGGACAATTAAAACCAAGCTAAACCGGCAGCCATATAACTGACGTTTGCATTTAATTAGAGTGAGACAGAAGGTGAGTCTCAAGCTCAGTGCAGGTCTCTGATGCTTTCGTAGCACTTCACCTCTATAAGACTCTGTCTCCGCTATTTACTACAGCATCTCGCCTCCCAGCACGACCCGTGTCTCCTTGGAAACAGAGATTTGGCTGTGATTTGTGTGTATGTGTGTGTGTGTGTGATGTCTGATGTAGTGGGATACCGCCTGTCCCTTCAGCTCTGGTTGGTGAGACTAGTCAAGCAGCTGTAGCGTGTCCACAGGAGCTGATAGAACACATATGCCAAAGACTCCTGCTGTACATGAGAGAAGACACATCCTCCAGATGAGCATGCACACATTCGACTTCCTCTCGAAAAGAATCGTTAAGTCAGCAGGCTGCTGAAAGGAGTTTGTCATTAGGATTGTAATGATAACAATTTTCAATTGTCGATACTAGTAAATTTTACAGTTACCACCTCAATATTCTATAGCAATGAATATGCTATTGAACACACACCTTTAATTATTACAGATGTTAATGTGAATTATGTAAGCCTTTTCTGCCTCAGCGTAAAAAGGTAATCTCACCATAATGACTTAATTTCTTGCATCTGCAACTTTATATCGCAAAATTGCTACTGAATCGCACATTTGCTACTATTCTCATAACTGCGACTATATTTCTCATAACTGCGACTATATTTCTCATAATTTTCGACAATTGCGACTATTTCTCATAATTGCTACTATATATCACATCTGTTTGTGACATTATATCTCAAAACTGCAACTTTAAATCTGGCAATTGTGACTTTCAGTTACACTTTATTTTAAGGTGACGTAGTTACATTGAATTTACTCAAATAAGAACTGATTAATATTAATTAACATGTACTTACTATAGAGTTACGGTTAGGGTAAGTTACTTATTATTATGCATAATTTACTGTTATTACTATAGTAAGTACATACTGTAACGTGTAAATACATCACCTTAAAATAAAGTATTACCATTATTTCTTACAATTTTCCCAATCAAAATTACTTAATTTCCTGTAAATGTAAATATATATATATATATATATATATATATATATATATATATATATATATATATATATATATATATATATATATATATATATATATATATTGACTTAGTATGAAGTACCAGTAATTTTGACACTGTACCTACTGGTCTAGTCTGAGGAGGAACATCTAACTGGCTTGGGTGTCAAGCTCTCTCTTGCTCTTTCTCAGACAGTTATGATGTTAATGTCATTCCTCTCCTCTTCCTCTCTCACTACCATTCCTTTCTTTCTGTCATCTCCGGTCCACTGAATGCTGTGCTCTGCACTTCCACACTTGCCTGTCAGGAAGTCTTTAAAACAACTTGCAATTTGCTTTCCCTTTGATGGAAAAAGTTGGTCCGAGCCATAGAACTTTAACCTCCTTTACAATTCACAGCCTCTTGCCAAATTTTGTCCCTGACCTTTTGGGTACAGACCAAAGTAATGAGGTAAACGTTTTGGAAAAAAACTTATATTTTATTCCCTTTCAGCCTGAATGGCGCTGCTTCATTTGACGTGCACCATGGCAGTCCTTGAATTTCCTTACAATGTAACTTTTTCCATTCATGTTTCCAATCATGGTTTCATTCTTTACACCTCATTCAGTGCCTCTCCAATTCAGCGTTCGTAATTATTTGAGACAAAAAAAAAAAAAATGATATAGACATTTTAATATTTCACTACAAATATGATGCATGAGAATGAAGAGTCCTTGGGGACTGAAAACAGAGAGCGGGAGAGAGAAGGAAAGCGAGAGGTTGAGAGGGCTAGAGTGAATGTCAGTAGTCGTGCGAGCTGTACGTGTTTGGACTCATGATAAGAAAGCGACCAGACAGAGAGAACAGAATTGTAATGATTAATGAGGGAAATGAGTCGTCTTAAAGAGATTTGCCACATCATTTTGATTAAACACGACTTAACTGAAGCATTTGTACAGCAAAAGAATCAAGGATATACATCTTCACACTAAGTCACATATCATCAAAATCTTTAGGCATAGATGTGACTACATTTACAACATTACAGTTGCTCAGTAGCATAGGTCGTGTTTTGGATGTCGTTTTCAAGGGCACATTCCTAGATCAACATCCTTGTAAGAATTACATATGAAAGTGAATATTGCTATAGCCTACTTACTCCAAAAGAAAAAGCACTTGAAGTGAACACTCAGAAGGAAATTACTATCTCATATGTAGCACACTACACGTCTGAAACACACTACACGTGACATGCATTATTGTATTTTAAATTAAAAAGTTATCTTGATAACATGGCAGCAAATATGTAAAAAATATTTCCTTTTGACTTAGTTACTAAGTGCATGGAAGCAACTGAGGGATTTTAAAATCCAAGTAAAGATAGATAAACTACCTCAAATAATTAATAAATCATGTAAAAAAAACATACAACCTACATGATCGCAAACACATAAAACTTATTACAATAAATAATAATATGGAATCCATTGATGTGCTGGGAATGAGTCTTTTTAAAGTTACGTAACCAGCAAGAACTTCCATTGCCTGAATTTCTTTAGAAAAAGCAGACTGTCAAAATTTGATTCACATCAGCTGTGTGCTTATTTATCACATATCCTGAGAGAAAAGCCATCAATGAGCCTGAGGAAAGTCTGCAGTATCAGAACGCTCCTGTATCTGATAAAACGAACCTCAGCTGAATATGCTTTCAGACTGAAACTTTAGTAGTTTTCAAAGCCAAAAGAAAAGTTCTAAAGAAACTTATTAGACAAGATTATAGTTTGAGAATAACAACGAGATGGGATATTATCACCCTTATCTGAACGAGCACCATTTGAAAACGTGTTTCACCACAAAGAAAAGCCAGAGCTCTGAAAAAAGATTCTCTCCACATAATAATGATGGGGTGGAATAATTGCGCAAACTAACTGATTAAATTCGGCAGTGTGTGAAGTTGGTGCGATTACCATAACTCATTATATTACCTATTTAATGTTGCACCCCTACTGCTTTGGTGAAATTTAGATCAGTTTAGTTTGCTTGGCCTGAAGGAAATTAGCGTATTTAATACACTTTCAAAAGCACAACCCTGGATACACACACACACACACACAAATCCAGGAAGGAAGAACAATATATTATTTGAAAGAGATTCGAGATCCTTCACACTTCTCTTTGTTACGATATTGTACTTTAGCAAATAAAAACTTTTTGAAACTTCAACTAAGATACACCCAAATTCATGATGGCAAGCCCTGAGGATACACAAGAATCAATTCGAAAACACAACACTTCAAAGCACTGGTGTTCTGCTTATCAGTTGTTACAAGATCCAAGAAAATAAAGCCATAAACAATACTAATGGCTTGAGTCCACACAATGTTTGTATGCTGTCATGCTCATAAGGAAGGTTTATGTAGCATATGGAAATGACATTTGAAGGCAGGCAGCCTGAAGTCATGTTGGAATGATTGCATTTACCAGGACTGTACTGTAATTTAAAGATTCATCGCAGAAGATAATTGCTATAGAACATAATTAATTTTTCATTGTGAATTTTGCTTGTATTACTCATTTAGCCATTATTGAAGTCACCAAACACCATTTTCTGTGGCAGCATGAGAATAAAACAGCACAGCTAAAACATCAATAGCATGCCTGTTGTGAATCTTTGCTCTATTTTTTGTTGTGCTAGTGCTAAAAAAAAGGAAAGATGTGAAATGTGAAATTGCCAAAGACAGCACCTTTTTTCCAACCAATCACTTGTGAGCAAAATCACATGGTAATTACGACTTCCAAACTTGTAAGGAGGAACGTAAGAGGGAAGCATTGATTGTGTTGATTACCTTAGCACAACCACTTGACGTATAGCCTCAAAAAGGCTTTCTGAACTTCTCACACGGATATATGCACATGTAGAGTTAGAGTGGCCAGGTTTTTTATATATATATATATATATATATATATATATATATATATATATATATACAGTACAGTCCAAAAGTTTGGAACCACTAAGATTTTTAATGTTTTTAAAAGAAGTTTTGTCTGCTCACCAAGGCTACATTTATTTAATTAAAAATACAGTAAAAACAGTAATATTGTGAAATATTATTACAATTTAAAATAACTGATTTCTATTTGAATATATTTCACAAAGTAATTTATTCCTGTGATGGCAAAGCTGAATTTTCAGCATCATTACTCCAGTCTTCAGTGTCACATGATCCTTCAGAAATCATTCTAATATGCTGATCTGCTGCTCAAGAAACATTTAATGTGTACAACTGTACAAAATATTTGTGTACAATATTTTTTTTCAGGATTATTTGATGAATAGAAAGTTCAAAAGAACAGTGTTTATCTGAAATCTAATCTTTTGTAACATTATAAATGTCTTTACTGTCACTTTTGATTGATTTAATGCATCCTTGCTGAATAAAAGTATTCATTTCTTTAATTTCTTTTCAAAAAAATAAAAATAAAAATTCTTACTGACCCCAAACTTTTGAACGGTAGTGTATAATGCTACATAAGCTTTGTATTTCAGATAAATGCTGTTCTTTTGAACTTTCTATTCATCAAGGAATCCTGAAAAAAAAAGTATACAACTGTTTTCAACATTGAAAATAATCATAAATGTTTATTGAGCAGCAAATCAGCATATTAGAATGATTTCTGAAGGATCATGTGACACTGAAGACTGGAGTAACGATGCTGAAAATTCAGCTTTGCATCACAGGAATAAATTACTTTGTCAAATATATTTAAATAGTACACAGTTATTTTAAATTGTAATAATATTTCACAATATTACTGTTTTTTACTGTATTTTTAATTAAATAAATGTAGCCTTGGTGAGCAGACGAAACTTCTTTTAAAAACATTAAAAATCTTAGTGGTTCCAAACTTTTGGACTGTACTGTATATATATATATATATATATATATATATATATAAATACTTTTCTTCATTAAGGTTAAGACATATTGCTACAAAAGATTTCTAGAAATTAAAATAAATGCGGTTCTTTTGAGATTCCCATTAATCAAAAAATCCTGAAAAAAAAAAGTATCACAGTTTCTGCAAAAATATTAAAGGGGGCCTAAGTGTCTGGTGTCCCCAGAATGTGTCTGTGAAGTTTCGGCTCAAAATACCCCACTGATCTAGCTTGTCAAATTTGCCCCTATTTGGGAGTGTACAAAAACATGCCGTTTTTGTGTGTGTCCCTTTAAATGCAAATGTGCTGCTGCTCCCTGCCTGCTTTCCAAAAGAGGGTGGAGCTTTAACAGCTTACGCTTCGGTAGCTCAAAGCTGGAGAATCTCGCATAGCCAAAATGATGCTTGTCAGTAACGTATTCAAACTGGAGTCGGACACTGATGGGGAGACTCAGGAAGAAGTTACAACATTTAGAATGCATCTGGATGTTTCTGAATGGTTAGTGGATAAATTTATGTCGTTTCTGTGGAGTTGATTCAACTAACTGACTAGCATGTGCCGTCATGTTAATCTTTTGTGCAAATACAGCGTTGAACTGACCCTTGTTTGTAATGCAAGTCCAGCGTAAAATGACGCCTCTATTACTACAACTTTTCTATAAAGCAGCCCAACATGGTCAAAAGACCCCACCTAGAGATCTCAGAAGCCTAATTTCACCTTATTATCACCATATTTATATATATATATATATATATATATATATATATATATATATATATATATATATTATATATATATATATATATATATATATATATATATATATATATCTATCTTTGCTTTGTCACTTACAGTACTAGAGCCCGACCGATATATCGGCCGGCCGATATTATCGGCCGATATGAGCTAATTGCATTTAAATCGGCATCGGCGTTTATAACGGCCGATGAAACATGAGAAACAGAGTCTCATGCTTCACTCATGTTATGAGTGTTGCATAGTTTGCCCACCAGAGGGAGCTCTGCAACTCCCCAGTTGACAACAGCGCCAGAAATCCACTACAGAAGAAAGCTATCAGCCGAGCCACGGAGAGTGAATATAAAACCAACTTTACCCAAGTGCCACGGAGATGTACTCTTTTGACGGTGAGTCTGACGTTCGTCATGTGAAATGATTGTAGATTTAGTTCATACACTGTATATAAAACAGTGTGGTAGTTCTAGCTAACGGTCCTATCATTATCACTTCTAAATATTCTGTAACATCACTTACAGCCGCTAATGCATTGCTATATTAGATTACCCACAAAGCTAATACCATGTTTATCAGTGGAAGAGCGCGAACGTTAATAAGAGGTCAAACTATAACGTTAGCGTTTAACTTATTCTAAATATATCTGCAGTGTTTCCCATTTAACTTATTTTAATTTTATTTTCAATTCATTGACATGGTTTTGTGGAATATTGAATTTGTTTGGTATAGCTCTTTTACTTTAACTTTAGTATTATAAATTATTTACAGTACACACACAGACTGTTAAAACCAGCTTCAACTGGAAGTAAAACTGTTAAATGTTTAAAACCAGACTGTTTTTTGATCATTAAAAAATATATACTTTTGATGTGCAATTGTTTAGTCATTGAGACTGTAATCTAAGGCTTTTTTTAACATAATCCCTTCTGGAAAATGGTTTATACAGCCCACATACATAGAACAGGCAGATATTTTGTTATTGAATGTTGTGTAAGTGTAGTTTATAGGAAATGGGTCTAATATCCAGTTTATTTTCAAAATCAAAATATCGGCTTATAAATCGGCTCTTTTCGAGTTAATATCGGCATCGGCCCCCAAAAATCCATATCGGTCGGGCTCTATACAGTACATTGATCAAAATCGAATTAGTACAATTAAGTCTTCTACTACACATTACACTGTGGTTCCTTAGAAAGTTTCCAGCAACTTTATTTTAATTTACTAACCAAAGCCAATTTTTAGTTGCATCTTGCAGTTGGTGATTGTTACTTTTAGATTTTGGCTGTTGGTTTCCAAGAGTTAGTTTTGCGTGAAGTCTTAAAGCCCTCAGCACAGATGTGTATGATTGTGTTCAGTGGAAGAGGGGTGGGAGCTGGAACCATTTTAATCAACACCTGAAAGGCAAGAGGGAGTCCATGTGTGTGAGTGAGGGCGAGGAGGCTGTGTGGCTAAACAATGGAGGAATGAAATATCAATCTCTCAATTACATCCCCTCATGCCCCAAATCGCAGCAAGAGACACTCACTGTGATTAACACACATGCAGAGATAACAAGCATCCAGTGTCCGCAGAGTGACCACCAAGAGATTCCCACAGCATCTTCAGTGAGTAGATGAGGGTTAATCAAGTATACAGCCAAAAATATCCGCAAATCCTAGCCTGCAGTATAAAAAAAAGTGGTATAAAAAGGAATATCAGGCCCCTGAACAAACAAAACATACGTACACACACAAATGATTGACCTTAGTCAGAATTGTCATCATATTTAAAGAATATTTCAGTTTCAAAACACTTTAAGTTCTACTGAAAGATAATTTTGACTTGAACTTTACTTAAAAAAATGAATACATATTTTTCAAAAATGTAATTACAGTAACACTCAAAATTAAAATGAACACCGATTCAAAAGTATAACTTGTATAATAAATTATATTTGATGACATGAGACTACAGAGAAAAAGAAAATGCTTACTGACATTGTCTGTATAAAATTATAATCCAAACTTCGTCACTACCTTGTGACATTGGTAAACCCAGTAAATTTTTTTATTCTACCTTCATGCATTCTTTTTTTTTTTAAATCAACACTTGAATGTGGGTAAGTTTCATAAAAAAAAAAAAAAAAAATTTTAAACAAAAAAGCTACAAGAAATGACAAGAAAATCTACAATATGTGCATAAGAAATGCTTCTATCTCTTGTTTCTGCTTCTTCTTTGCCTGTGTTTTGATCCGGAGATTCTGTACTCTTTCAGAAGATGTGTAATAGCGCCCCCTACCATATAACAATGAAAACATAGATTGCTGGAAAATTCTGCCAATGGCGAGGAAACGTTGTGTCTTAAATGGCGGAAAATTATGTCAAAGGCAGGGAAAGACTTAATTATTTAGTAGAAAAAAATATTGTTTATTTGGTCAGAGTAATTTTCATCTGACAAAACACTGAAAATGTCATTCTACAAAAAGACATTCTCATTGTTTTGAGGCATTCACTTATTAAGCGGACTGTACTTACATCCCTCACATTCTCATTTTCATTTGCGTCAAATCAAACACGGCTAAAGATTATCAATCCACTATGTGAAAACCTTAGAATGTGTTTCTTTAAACAGAATCTTCAGCCCCGCCAATTTCCATTCAATGGCATGCAATTAAAGCACTAATTACTGTGTAATCATGTTAGCTACGCCCAGAAAAACAAACTATAGCTGAGCACAGTGGAAGAGAAGCCACAAGCTGGGGGCGCTGCACTACAAGTGGTGCCCTATGGAGAGAGACTGACAGGATGGCTTGTGATAGCTCACCACAGTGGGCACATGAGCTGCGGCATGCAGCCCACCATATAAGCGTACCAGCTCGCAGCCCTGGGACACATACGGAGACTTGCGCGACCGCACATACTCAACATGGGGATGGGAACAGAGATGTTTCACTGTTTTACGGGAGCTGTCTGATCCTACTCTGTCAAGATCACATTTGTCAGAGAAACAGCGTACCCGTGAACTCAGGGCTGCACTTGTGTATGAGGTCTTTACAAACCGCAAATCACAATGAATCAAGCTAGGAGTGAGGCACATTGTGACACATGGGGATAGGGGGAGAGACAGAAAGATGAAAAAAAAAAAAAAAAAAAAACAAGAAAGCGAGCGGTGTGAGAGAGAGGCTTGGCTTGTTATATAAGACGGGCGCTATTGCACAATGCTGTAGTAAATCCATGCGTACAGCATTAGGATGGATTTTAATGAGGTAACACTGACCAGAGTTCCACTGGCATGAAAATTAATTCTTCTGCAGGCTTATGAGGGGTCAGCTGGCGAACAGGAGCATCATAAAGGTACACTGCGTAATTATTGCTCAAACTCCTGCTGCCAAATAAGCCGCCTTTATACTTGTCTTTAATGGGAACTGCCACATTAGGAAGAGTAGTGCGATATGATAAGCAGTCAAGGGAGAGAGACAAACCACACACACACACACACACACACACACACACACACACACACACAGAGAATCAACTAAAGCAGAGTTTCTCAAACTGAACAATTTTTGATCCGTCGAGGCATGGACTCCACTAGATCCCTGAAGGTCTGTTGTGGTATCTGGCACCAAGATGTTAGCAGCAGATCCTTCAAGTCCTGTAAGTTGTGAGGTGGGGCCTCCATGGATTTGTTTGTTCAGCACATCCCACAGATGCTCGATTGGATTGAGATCTGGGGGAATTTGGAGGCCAAGTCAACACCTCAAACTCGTTGTTGTGCTCCTCAAAGCATTCCTGAACAATTTTTTGCTTTGTGGCAGGACACATTATCCTGCAGAAAGAGCCCACAGCCACCAGGGAATACAGTTTCCATTAAAGGGTGTACATGGTCTGCAACAATGCTTAGGTAGGTGCTACGTGTCAAAGTAACATCCACATGGATGGAAGGACCCAAGGTTTCCCAGCAGAACATTGCCCAAAGCATCACACTGCCTCCGCCGGCTTGCCTTCTTCCCATAGTGCATCGTGGTGCCATGTGTTCCCCAGGTAAGCGGCGCACACGCACCCGGCCATCCACGTGATGTAAAAGAAAACGTGATTCATCAGACCAGGCCACCTTCTTCCATTGCTCCGTGGTCCAGTTCTGATGCTCACATGCCCACTGTTGGTGCGTTTGCCTTTGGACAGGGGTCAGCATGGGCACCCTGACTGGTCTGAGGCTATGCAGCCCCATACCCCAAAAAAAAAAAAAAAATTGTGATGCACTGTGTATTCTGACACCTTTCTATCAGAACCAGCATTAACTTCTTGAGCAATCTGAGCTACAGTCGCTCATCTGTTGGACCGGACCACACGGGCCAGCCTTCACTCCCCATGTGCATCAATGAGCCTTGGCCGCCCATGACCCTGTTGCCTGTTCCTTCCTTGAACCACTTTTAATAGATACTGACCACTGCAGACCGGGAACACCCCACAAGAGCTGCAGTTTTGGAGATGCTCTGGCCCAGTCATCTAGCCATCACATTGTCTTAGCCTTAGATGCTGTTGATGACAAGAAAAGGTGCGAAAAAATAGTTTCTCCTGGTTGTTGTTTTAGGATTAAGCCACGTAAAGTGTTAATGCCCCAGCAACGCAGCCATATTTCATGTCAAACCTCCACTGAGGCAAAGGGTATGGGAATTTTGTCTTCATGAAAATTACATATTGGGGTATAATTTTGTCATCATAACATATGTTGGTATATTTTCAATATGAACAGCATAGCATATGCTATAGCCTATAAAGTGACTCCTAATCCCAAACAATTTCTCAATATAAAACAATATAAAACACCTAACAGAGCCAGATGAAAAAGTCACAGTAATTTAGATGTCGTTTTGGCCTTTATTCATATAAAACAGAGTAAAAAGCAAAAAATACGGGATTGAGACCACAAGCAGGAACTCGATAATGTTAGAGCGCTAAACAAGAGGCTATAAGGTTTAGAATTTTTTTTTAAAACAAATTAAAATTAATCAAATTTCATAGGCAGGCTCTATAGCGTCTGTGTGTATGACGCAAAACACTGGAAATTAAATTTAGCATTTTTACATATTAAAAAACAAGTTGTATATCATTTATATTATTTTTAACAAAATAATAATCTTGCATAAGGAAAATTAGCTTGTATCTGCTAATTCTATTCATCAGTGTTAAAATAAAAAACAAAGAAACTGCATTTTCCATATTTCATTTCTGGTTTAAAAAAGGAAAAACGAATGGACGCAAAAGTACACGGACCAACTTTTAATATCTGTGTTAACAATAATGTTTTTGGGTTGGTTGCCAGAGATTTCATCAGAGACACAGACTGCTCTCCACTCAGACAAGTGTTGCAGGCTACTCTCTTCACTGTAATGCATCTGAGACTCACGAGAAAAGAGTTTTGGTTGTGATAGTCTGCTTCTAAAAGCGTATGAAACATATGAACTGCACCTAACTTGTTTAAATCTAATCAGATTGATGTGACGTGAGAAGAATGTGAGTTCAAGTCCAGTGTCACTTCCCGACTACTTACTACTACTTACTATTTGCAAATTTCGGTTGTCCTTCAGAAATAGTTCTCCTCTGAGGGGGACGTGATTTATTAGGGCCCAAGCGAAAATTCGCGCAGGGCCCTCTTGTTCTTCTAAGGATTATTATTAGGGCCCAAGCGAAAATTCGCGCAGGGCCCTCTTGTTCTTCTAAGGATTATTATTATTTTTTTTTTTTTTTAGGGCCCAAGCGAAAATTCGCGCAGGGCCCTCTTGTTCTTCTAAGGATTATTAGGGCCCAAGCGAAAATTCGCGCAGGGCCCTCTTGTTCTTCTAAGGATTATTAGGGCCCAAGCGAAAATTCGCGCAGGGCCCTCTTGTTCTTCTAAGGATTATTATTATTTTTTTTTTTTTTTTTTTTTTTTATTTTTTTTCCGTCTTCCGGGGCTTTTTGGGGGCCTTAACATGCTCAAAAACTCTTGAAAATTGGCACACACATTGGAATCCGCGGCCATTAGGACGCCGGAGAGGCTGGTACCCGGGCGTGGCAGGGGGGCTCGACAGCGCCCCCTTGAAAAAAGTCTGAAAATTTGGTCCATATATTAAACACGCTTGCACGTATTAGTATGAAACTCAGTACACATATAGACCTCATCGGGCCGAACAACTTTCGTGCTCTAAGTTAAACACCACGCCAACAGGAAGTCAGCTATTAAGGGTTGTTTGAAAAACGCATGCTCTGGAATTTGATATACTCCTCCTAGACGATTAATCCGATCGCCACCAAACTCGGTCAGCATGAAGTCAAGACACTGATGATTAAAAATTGCCAGGGGATTTTGATATCTCGAACGGTTTGGCCGTGGCGAGGCAACGAATTTATGGCGAGAAAAAGGAAACGGGAAATGTGTTATAACGTCTGCATACATATATTGATCTTTATGAAACTTCACGAGTGTGTTCGTTATAGGAGTCTGATCACATGGATGTGACTATTGTGAGTCAAAGTTATAGCGCCACCAACTGGCAGCAGGAAGTGTATCACTTTTTGAAATGTTTTGAGATCACCCTCTTATTTTTACCTGATTTGCTTCAAACTTCATCAGTGTAATGTCAATACACAGCAGATGTAGACCTATGACAGGATTTTTGATATTTGAAATATTGTTGCCATGGCAACAGGTCAAACTGTAATAATATTCTTGAGTGTTTTTGAGGCTCTTAACATGCTTCAAATTGCATGAAACTCGACACACACATCAATATTGTCAACCAGTAGACATGGACAAAGCCATAGAAATGGGCGTGGTGGAGGGGCTCAGTAGCGCCACCTTTTGACAAAAGTGGGGGGGTTAGTTTTTCCTACAATCACCAAACTCGGTACACATATTGTTCTCATCAAGCCGGACAATTTTCTAATTTACATTCATTAGCTCCGACCAACAGGAAGTCAGCTATTTTGGTTTGAATGTTAATTTTTTGAAAAAACAGGCTATGAATTTTATACTACTGCTCCTACAGGGTTTATCCAATTTACACCAAACTTTTTTTAACTTGTTGCTAACACATTGAAGTTGTTTAATTGCAAACGGATTTTGGATATCTCAAACGGTTTGGCCGTGGCGAGGCAACGAATTTATGGCAAGAAAAGGGAAACAAAGTGTTATAACTTCTGCATACATTAATTGATTTTGATGAAACTTCGGCTTAGTCTTCGTTGTACAAGGCTGATCACATGGATGTGACTATTGTGATTCAAAGTAATAGCGCCACCAACTGGAAGCAGAAAATGTGTCACTTTCAGCATACATTGAGATCACCCTCTTATTTTTACCTGATTTGCTTCAAAATTCATCAGAATAATGTTAAAACTTGGCACATGTAATCCTTTGAAAATGGGCAGGGAGGAGGGGCTCTATAGTGGCACCTTGTAGTGCAGTAAATGTGGAGTGAATTTGACATAGTCCTTTGATGTTTAACCGTTTTAAGTGCCTATTGCCCGCTGTGCACAGTTGCCCTGAAGCCACCGGGGTGGCGGTGCCACCGGGCTTGGGCCCGCCATCGCTGCTCGCAGCTATATTTTTATTTTTTTTCCGTCTTCCGGGGCTTTTTGGGGGCCTTAACATGCTCAAAAACTCTTGAAAATTGGCACACACATTGGAATCCGCGGCCAACAGGGCCGGGCAGAAGCTGGTACCCGGGCGTGGCAGGGGGGCTCAACAGCGCCCCCTTGAAAAAGGTCTGAAAATTTGGTCCATATATTAAACACGCTTGCACGTATTAGTCTGAAACTCGGTACACATATAGACCTCATCGGGCCAAACAACTTTCGTGCTCTAAGTTAAACGTCACGCCAACAGGAAGTCAGCTATTAAGGGTTGTTTGAAAAACGCATGCTCTGGAATTTGATATACTCCTCCTAGACGATTAATCCGATCGCCACCAAACTCGGTCAGCATGAAGTCAAGACACTGATGATTAAAAATTGCCAGGGGATTTTTGATATCTCGAACGGTTTGTCCGTGGCGAGGCAACGAATTTATGGCGAGAAAAAGGAAACAGGAAATGTGTTATAACGTCTGCATACATATATTGATCTTTATGAAACTTCACAAGTGTGTTCGTTATAGGAGTCTGATCACATGTATGTGACTATTGTGAGTCAAAGTTATAGCGCCACCAACTGGCAGCAGGAAGTGTATCACTTTTTGAAATGTTTTGAGATCACCCTCTTATTTTTACCTGATTTGCTTCAAACTTCATCAGTGTAATGTCAATACACAGCAGATGTAGACCTATGACAGGATTTTTGATATTTGAAATATTGTTGCCATGGCAACAGGTCAAACTGTAATAATATTCTTGAGTGTTTTGAGGCTCTTAACATGCTTCAAATTGCATGAAACTCGACACACACATCAATATTGTCAACCAGTAGACATGGACAAAGCCATAGAAATGGGCGTGGTGGAGGGGCTCAGTAGCGCCACCTTTTGACAAAAGTGGGGGGGTTTGTTTTTCCTACAGTCACCAAACTTGGTACACATATTGTTCTCATCAAGCCGGACAATTTTCTAATTTACATTCATTAGCTCCGACCAACAGGAAGTCAGCTATTTTGGTTTGAATGTTAATTTTTTGAAAAAACAGGCTATGATTTTATACTACTACTCCTACAGGGTTTATCCAATTTACACCAAGCTTTTTTTAACTTGTTGCTAACACATTGAAGTTGTTTAATTGCAAACGGATTTTGGATATCTCAAACGGTTTGGCCGTGGCGAGGCAACGAATTTATGGCAAGAAAAGGGAAACAAAGTGTTATAACTTCTGCATACATTAATTGATTTTGATGAAACTTCGGCTTAGTCTTCGTTGTACAAGGCTGATCACATGGATGTGACTATTGTGATTCAAAGTCATAGCGCCACCAACTGGAAGCAGAAAATGTGTCACTTTCAGCATACATTGAGATCACCCTCTTATTTTTACCTGATTTGCTTCAAAATTCATCAGAATAATGTTAAAACTTGGCACATGTAATCCTTTGAAAATGGGCAGGGAGGAGGGGCTCTATAGTGGCACCTTGTAGTGCAGTAAATGTGGAGTGAATTTGACATAGTCCTTTGATGTTTAACCGTTTTAAGTGCCTATTGCCCGCTGTGCACAGTTGCCCTGAAGCCACCGGGGTGGCGGTGCCACCGGGCTTGGGCCCGCCATCGCTGCTCGCAGCTATATTTATTATT